>NC_056730.1:990674963-990974963 GCF_019279795.1 Protopterus annectens
ACATGAAACGTTAGTATCTAGATTCAGTGATTGAGTGTCTCTAATCATCCATGATTTAACAAGTCAGAAAAAAGAAGACATCATGGACATTCTGGCAACAGTGGGATGCATATGGGGTATGTGTTGTGTGTCTGTGTCTGTGTTTTACTGATTTAATGTACATGAGATAATGAATGGGGGTTACCTGTATTAACACAATGCAAGGGCTAACACTGTTACTTACCACAAGAAGTGAGATTAGCTTCTGTGGTAGTAAACAGTGATTTAGAGACATGCAAATAAGCTGATAATGAGATCTTTCATCATTATGACTAATGTGACTACGTTTATGATAGTACTGCATCATGGAAATAGGGCCAGGGGTTCTTCCTGAATCTCCAGGGAAGACTCTAAGGTCCCCTTCTCCCTTTTGAGGTACATAGTAATGTGTAAGTTAGAACATGCTGAAATATATTATGATTGAAAGATTAAAATGTTGTTACATTGGCACATTACTATTTAAAGGATTCTTTTAATCTTGGTCATGAAGTTAAACAGTTTGAAATCAATACCAGTGAAATTTTGGTTGTTATTGATATGATTTCTTTATTTACTCTATACCTCATGACTCAGGTGTTAATTGGCTTAAACATATGTTGTTAAAAGGTAGGTATAGAAAGCGACAAGTTTAAGAACATTAAAATTATTAGAAGCAATGTTAAACAAAAATTAATATTTTACAACCAATATTGTCATCAGGTTTGCTGGGTTCCAATGTATGCAACAATGATGCCCACTGATGTGAATCTGGTAATTATGTATTGGAAGAAAAGTCATTGTACTACCCCAAAGAGATGTTTAAATGCATTAGAGATGATTGTCCTTTCATCAATATCTTTTTTTATAAGGCTTCTCATGAATTGTTATGATAATTCCTAGATGTTTTTTAAATTAATGATTAAACAAAATATCTGCCTTTCATGATGTATTAAGATTATATTGAAATCAACAGGTGTGTGAAGTGCAGTAAGAGAGCATGCTACAGTACTTCTAGCTTTATCCATGATGATAAAACCTTTGACATAAAGATCAGGCATTTAGGGAAAAAAATATTTCTCAGTTAAGATTACCTTTTAAATAACAATTTTACATAATATGCAATATATTATAGGAAAAAAATGGGCAATTGATATACTAAAGTTAATGAAGCAATAACAAGAGCAAATAACAGGAAATGGAAATTAGCAATACATTTGACGTGCTTTAGGTAGTAAAGCAGGGAATGATACAATAAACAATTAGAAATTGCTGCTGTGGAGCAACATTTGCTAAGTGAAGTAGGTGACAAGCTATTTTTTTATTATTGAAAAGCTATGAATTTCAGAGTTATTGAAAATAGTCTTAGAGTTCTAATTACTACTAACAGAAATAGGTTCTCTTACTGATGTGAAATGAAAATCACCATAGATCATTTGTGGAAGCTTCACACTCAAGACCATGAAGCAGAATATGTATGTATGCCTAAATTATTTCACATGTACATCTGATTATAATCTGAAGATGTCTCACACTTTTAAATATAGAGATTAAAGCACTATAAAGAGTAAGGTGACTGCATATTTTATACTTTCACAATAAAGCACCAAGATTAAAACTTGAGATTTGTATCTACATCTCCCGTTTTCAAAAAGGGTTTTATTTTGGTCATTTCATATTTTTAAACTTACAACTCTTCAATGAATTTGTTTTTAATCATAAATTAATCCAAATAGACCATAGGCCAAGACAGTCCATCATTCACACAAAAGTTGCTTATATTCTCCTGCCCATATTATATGCCACATGTGTGCAATTGTCTCTTAGATACACATATAACATATTAGTCCACCATATGAGCTGGTTTCATCTATTAAGTATACAAGTTATAGCAACCCTGTGAGGAACATTCACTTATCTATTTGGGATAAGAAAAGGATATCACTTTGTATATGGCAGACAGAAAACTAATTATTAAACATCAACAATCAAACTATCCATGCACAGTTATCGCTGTTATGTTATGCAAACAATAATGTCTAAATCCGTTTTGTGTCACTGGGGAAATAACACCTGCCCAGGGGTGTAGTGAATCCAGACACTGCAGGAGGAGGATCAATACACCTCTGAAAAGCCATTACTTCCACCAAAAACAGACAACCTGTAGGACAATATTGCAGTTAGAGAATGAACTATCAGTTAAATGGTTTTGTATTTTCATTACTAGATACCTTTTTAAAATTTTTGATGTAAAATAGTTCATCTACCTGACATTTCCAACTTGTTGCAGCATGACTCAGGATACAGCTTAACAGAGACTAGTACATGTGTACAAGTCATATGTGTACCAAGTGCAGTTCTGTGTTTTATATATGCATTTTTTGCTTATGTTCTATTTTTTTTCATATTTTAAGTGTTATATGTTTTGAAATTTTCAGTAGGGTAATGCGCACCATATAGCGCAGCTTGCTTGAATGTCAGTTAAAGTGCTGCTTGTGGTTTAATGATGAGGATATTCTAGTCTTTGATTTTGTTTTTAAATAAAATGAAGATGTTTGGTGCCTCCAATGACATACAGAAGCCATTCAAATTATTTTCTATATTTGTTTGTTTAAATAGTTTAATGAGCTACTAGAGATATTGTATGAATGAACAGTCTTTAACTTGCACACTTTATTGGGAAACCATATATGTAGCTGTGTAAAGATTTGCTTTGTGTGCTTTAATATTTGTGTGTTTACTTTACTTTATTTACATTTTGGTTAGGGGGTAGAGCATGGCTCACCGAATAGCCAGTTTACAGTGTCAACCTGAATAACAACAAAAACGTTAATTACAGCCACGTTGGAAAGCAAAGGTGGTACAAACATGTAACACACAGAAAAACATCAATGCTATGTTGAGATGCACATTTTACAAACATAAAAGTAGAATTTGAGAAGTTGCAGGAATAGAGGTTGGAGAAGGTTTACCCTTGGAATCTGAAGGCATACAGTCACACACATCTTAACCTGCAGACTTTAAAATGTGTACAAAGTGTCTTGATAGGTAGGTACAATAAGCAAGCACGTCTGTGCGTCTGTCTCATGTGGATGCATGTAATAAGCATAAAATGTAAATACCGATTAGCACTTGATTCTTCCAATTACAGTAGAAATGCAGGATATACACAGAAAACATAAGCTTAAAAACTAGCAGTGACACAATGTTGCAAAATACACAAGGTGTTTAGAGGACAAGGCAAGGAATAAGTGATGATAAAGATGCAGAATCCAGAGATAGGGGGAGTGAGAAAGGTAAAAGTTGTAAGATGACAGTGAGTAAGGAGAAAGAGGGACTATGTACATGGTAATATTTAAGACTGGGATTCACCTTTTGCATGGGTGGATTGTGTTACATCATACTGCCTCTGCTGTCACATACACTGCAGTGAAGTTTAAATGGCCACTAGTAACTGTTACTACTGACTCTTGCTTATTCTGCTAGGATGATAGGGGTGTCTCCAACTAATAATTTATCTTGGGTGACAGTTACAAATAAAGTTTGTAAAGATTGGTATAAACCACACAGTGAACATATTTGTAGGTGAAAGACTTTTAATTTTTTTTATACAGTGATGTAAATGAGAGCTATTCGTCAGCACTGGCAGTAAAACAGTATGTGGTTTTCTGAGATACTAACAAGAATAAACGGGAGATGTTGAGTTAAGAAGTGCTCCTCTAAATTACTTGACATGCTTTTGGAATGCAGCTCTTAAATGATTTGTTTAAAAATGTCTCAGAAAACAAAAATTCTTATATTTCTGTCACTTAGAAGTTTTGTCTGGCTTTGGTTGTCTGAATTCCATATTCTCTGATTCGTAGTACCTGACCATCCCTTCACATATTTAAAAAAAATGTTTTGCAGTGTCTCTTTCTCAGTAGCATTTCTGGGGGATTGTAAAACATCTTATAATTTGTGTAGTATGTTCTTGGGGGATAGATTGCTTTTTGTACAGTATCTTCTGAAGGAATATATGAAATGGAGACCATGCAGTGTAAAAGAGCATGCAGTGGATAATGCAATTAGAACCTTAGCATAAAATGCAGGAGATGATAGAAAATGAGGAGCAGGTGTCTCGGTTAGTATGTCGATTCCCAGTTTGTTGGACAGTCCAGAGATCCTACTTGGGGTATGCATAGAGTACTAAAATGGAAGGACATGCAGTCCCGTCATTTATGTAGTTTTCTTCCTTAGTGGCAGCCAAGTTCAGTTATTTTTCTCCATTTTTCAAACTGAATTATTCAGAAGATCACTTAATAAGCTGTAATGTTACTGCTAGCATCTCTGGTCTCTGTGGGAGGAAGTGCTTTAAAATGTCTCAGTGGTGTCATCTGAGAAAGGAGTGTTTTTCCCTAATTTAGTGATGCTAGAATATTGTGGACTGACGTCTTTTTACCAGTAGAGTCGGTTAACCTTTTCATTTAAGAAGTCATTAGTTCAGATTCACTTACTCCACGAGAGGGTTACATCTTGCCATGTTTGTGCAGCATTACTTTAAAATAGAATCCAGTACATCACAGTATGTACTTACTAAATCTGCAGTAAGAGATGTGCACATTCTTTCAGTGTAGAAGGAAAGAAGGCTTTGTTGAGAGTATTATACCCCCAGATGCACAGTATGAGCCCTGCCCAAACCCTGCCTAACACCTGGGATCATGGCAACGTCACTGAACACTCATGAGTAAATATGTTTTCATTTTTGGTTTGCATAAATATTCGTTGTGTTGAGACCATGAAAGGAAAATCAAGAAGTGTGAGAAGACTGGCTTCTGAGCTTTACTCTTCTCTTGACAACTCCTGAGTTGCTGATTTGGTCGTGAGTTCTCTGTTTGTAATCAGGGCTTCAGGCCTGCATGGCACAGAAGCAGGACACAAAACCTTACTTGGCTTGTTCAGTATGTCTCCTGACATTGATAGTACTGGGAAATATAGTAAAGAGATCTGAGAATGTCTTTGTAAACAGACTTGTCCTGTATTGAATATATTTTTGTAGTGACAGTTGATGTGACATCCTGACCCCATGTGAAAAAGGGGGGGGGGGGGTGATGTTAAATTTTGTTCTACTTTGCTGTTTTCCTGAATATAGAAAAAAATCCTTTTCCTGTACTTTTTATCCCAGACTGTTTCTTTTCTTTCCATATTGGTATCATTTTTAGGATGTTCCATGTGATTATAGCTATCACTGGCATGAGTTACATTCTTATGCCTTTTTTGATTAATGGGTTGTACTTAGAATTCTCTTCTAAATTCATGGGATGGCATCTGAGTGAGTTTTATTGTGGGGTGAGTGAAAAAAACATAGGATGTTCTTCATTAGATTGCTGTTGCAGTAGCTGTAACTATGAGGAAAGTATCCGGCCAGTCATCAGCCTTATGGCCAGTCTACAATGATTTAGGCTTCTTTTTGCTCCATATGTCCACCCTTAGCAGGAGTGTGCATGCTGGTATAAGAGGTACTAACAAGCATACCAAAATTAAAAACTTTCTCTCAGTATTAGTGGTGGTGAGATTTGTCAGTCTGGTTCAGATAAAAATATCCTCCTTGGAGGAACCTTTTTTGTGGAAAAGTTTATTTAAAAGCTACTTTGTCTGTAAGGAAGAGTCAACTTACCTGTGGTTATGGAGATTCCCTATAAGATTACCAATTCTTTGTGTGTATTTTGTTTTCTGGATGAACATGATACAGTGTCTTGTCAGATTTGCCTTTCATTTACTCTCAAAACCATAAAGAGAAGACTACATTCCCTTAATTTCTTTCTTGAAAATAAACACCTTAAAGAGTTGGTGTGAAAGGCCATGGCAACCAACTCCCATTCCACTGACCCCCCCCCCCCCTGAAGAAAAAGTTGTGAAAGAGGTTTCCAAAGAAACTGACTTTTCCCTTATTTTCTGTGGACTGGTTCTGATGTTTCCAGATTAATTCATAGTCCTCAGACCATCAGTCCAGTTGTCCTTGTCCCTCTGATAGCTACTAAAGCCCAGCATTTAAGCATGACTGTTGCTGAGAAGGGAGAACTTGGCGAATTTCTCCCTCACCAGAGATAATGATTCTAAGTTGTTGTGAGGGAGGATGTTGCTGCATTTGTTATGGAGGGCCAACTTTTGGATTCCACCTGTACATTTTTAAAGCTGGAAACCCTTAAAAAGAGGACTCAAAAGACAAAACTTTTTTGTCCTCTTCCATCCCCTCCATGCATAAAGTTTCTTAGAAAGACTGGCATTATTTTGCCCAGGGATTTTTTTAAGCAATCCAGACTTTGTCCAGCCTTTTGTGCCAGTCCCTATTGTAGATGAGAGAGAGAGAGAGACACCTTTAGAAGTTGTGGATTTTGCCTAAATCAGATGTTCGCAGTTAGACTGAAAACCTTCTCTGTTCAGACATCCTTGGAAAAAATATTCTTTTACATATTTAACTTCTAAAATGAATACCTCTGATGGTAGTGTAAGGAGGCATCTTAATCTCAAAAGAGATATGAGGGATTGAGTATGGATCCCCCAAAACCAGTAGCCATTCCCATTTTACAAACCTTAGAGGGTACCTTTGCTTCTATTTTCCCAGATTCCTAACCCCCTGCCCCCCATGAAATCTGACCTGTTTTATATGGTGCCACTTAAAACCCAGAACTCTTATAAAAACCCAGTGGTAAATCCTGTTGGCATTGTTGCTGATGGAGCTGGATCATCTAAGGTATTTTCTTCTTGTAACCCTGTATGAAATAGACAGCTGATGCATTTCTGAAAATGTCTCTGCATTCTTCCACTTCAGCATTTAGAGCACTCACTTTCCAGATTATTGTGTAGGGTGGCCGTGGTGGTGCAGCAGTTAGCATTGTCACCTCACAGCAAGAGGTTCTCAAGTTTGATCCTCAGCTGGGGTGCCTTCTGTGTTGAGTCTGCATGTTCTCCCTGCGGTCACGTGGGTTTCCTCTGGGTGCTGCAGTTTCCTCCCAAAGACACGCTCTAGGTGGATTGGATACTCTAAATTGGCCCTAGGTGTGAGTGCGTGCATGTGTGTGCCGTCTGTGGAAGGTTGGGTGCCAGGCTGGCAACTCAACACCATAAAAACTCCACTGCTATTCATGAGTGGGAAAAGCTGAAAGAAGAAGTTTCCAGATTATTGTGTCCAAATATCTCTGTTTTTGCTAATATGCAGCAAACCTTGACTTCTTATTGAACTCTGGTGCTCAACCTCCCTGTTGGAGATGCTATATCTTGCCTCACTGGAAATGCTAAAAACTCTGTCACAAGTGTGCTTATCAGACAGTGAATGTTACTTCTAGGACTGCTGCGGCACCTACAGGCATGAGCAGGAATGCATGGATTAGATTACAAAATTTCCCTAATAAGGCCCTATTTCTGAATGTCCCCATGGATAGGAACTATTTGTTTAGGAATTCTTAAGATGAAGTATTAAAGAAACTGAATAAATGGGAAAGTTGATGCAGGAGGTAAAATTACTTTTTGTACCCCTGTCCTTAAATGTGATGAATTCCAAAGGAATTGTCCTCCTCCTGGTCCGTTTTATTTTGGAAAACCTTTTAAATCTTCTTGGCTCAAGCCTTCCAAACAACAATACAAGGGAAAAATGGCAGGGAGATTCAAAAAAGAAAGGAGACTGATCTTGGTCCTCCTTTTAAAAGAAATCTGAATAGGTACCTATGTCTTTTCCCTCACCTTTGCCTTTCTTCCCAAATTTGTAAGCAATCTCTCCCTCTATTTTCATTTCTGGAAACTAAGAACTACAGATGTCTGGGATATAAAAGTAATCCAGAATGGTTATTGTCTGAGATGGAAGGGATTCCCACCAATCAGGATCCATCTTCTTCTAGAAAAAAAAAAAAAATTCATATGTTTTCAATTGGTCTGTTTTTTCCATGGAGTGATAGAACTACCAGCAAGGACGTTCTAGTCACTCTTGACCTCAAGAGGCTGGCCTGCACATCCAGTTTACAAAAAGCACAGACATAACCTGTGATTCTTTTCTTTGGAATTGCACTTTCAGTTTACATTTTTGTCTCTTGGTCTTTCCAGTGCTCTACGAATTTTCGTGAAAAGCATAACTCCAGTCATAGCCTTTTGCAGACCTCAGGACCTCTGTATTTTGCCATATTTAGATGATTGCCTCATTTTGGCTCCCTCTATCCAAGGCACCATAGCAGCTCTTCATTTATTTTACTGTTCATCTTTTCAGCAGCCTGGAGTTCAAGCTAAATCTGAAAAAAAAAGTTAAACCCATCTCACAAGTTAATTCCCTAAATATATGTCTATCCACTGCTTGCCTCCCTCTAAGTATCAGGCTTTTCAGCATCACTTCTTTAATATAACCCATCCAAAATATGTCCACAGCAAGTGAGTTCTTCAAAATTCTGGGTTACATGGCTTTTGTCTAATGTAATTGTACCATTTGCCAGACTACAGATGAAGAAGCTCCAGTGGTTCATCAAAAATCGGTCTTGCATCTTTTTGTCCTTTATTCTTTCAAATTCATTTGCTCAGTTTCATCAAGAAAGAGCTCCTGTAGTGGGCCAAACAGCTTTTGCTAAATCAGGCCTATTTTTTTTCTGCTTTTCCACCTCCTGTTGAGTTAGTCATAGCAGATGGTTTGGACTTTGCATGGGGGCAGTCTCTCAATGCATTAAGATTCAAGGCATGTAGGAGCCTCATTTCAGGAACAAGTGTATAAATTGCAAGGTCATGATTGTAGTAAAAGCTGTAAAAGCTGTCAATCAGATGTGGACTCCTGTTAGTGATAACAGACAACACCACAGTGATGTGAAATGAAAAAAAAAACACAAGGAGGAACCAAGACTTAATCCCTGTGCAGACTAGCCATGATTGCCTGGGAACTGGCAGTATAGACCAACCTTGTAGACCACACATGTTATATGAGAGCAGAACAGAATAGTGGGCACTTTGAGCAGATCCAAGGTAGACCCTCTTGAGTGAATACCACACTCAAGAGGTCTTCAAGAGATTGTCTACCTGTAGGGAAATCCCTAAGTAAATCTGTTTGCCTTCTATCACAACAGATGACTAAACCATTTCTATTTCAGGAAATCTTGGAAAAAAGGCCTGGAAAATGGATCCATCTTTTTCCCACTGATGGGAATGTTTACTGCCCCCCCCCCCCCACACACTTCTGTGACATCTTAAAGTCATCCTAAAGATCAGGGCATACTTGCCAAAAATGCTTATGACTCCCTATTAGATTTTCCCTTCTTATTCATCTAGCTTGTGGCAATTACCAAAAACTTCTCAAAGTTCACTTGCTTATACAAGACAAGGGATACTTAATTTACCCCATCATCCAAAATCTCCACTCGACAATATGGATGATAGATTTTAGGCACTTTTGTTTGCACCCCCCCCCCCCGAGTCCATGCAACAGGTATTAAAGTAGGCTAGAAAACCAGCTACTACAGAATCGTACTTGGCTGGATAGAAAATATGTTCTAGTTTGTGCCATAAAAGACCTATCCTAAGTGGGGTCTCCTCTGTTTCATCAGTATCTGTGTAAATTGATCAGCTGAGGAGTACACTTCTATAAAGGTGCAACTTCTTGGCAATTTCTACATGCCTGACTTTGCATCCCCATTTCCTTGCTCAAGGTTGAGCAAGTTTTGAAAGAGGATTTGTGTACTATACCAATTAGGCCACCTAGGAAACAAATGACATCTCTTTGAGATCTTAATTATTGTATTTGAGAAGTTAAAGCTTGCACAGTCTCAGGCATTCCAGTTTTGTTATTCTCACCTTGATGTAAGGTCTTCTCAGAAAGTCAAAGCTCACTCTGTGAGAAATGTAGTTACTTCTGAGACTTTTTGGAAAGGGTAGACTCCATTTCCATCCTAGAGGTAGCTACTTGGTCTTCTGTACACATCTTTATTAGGCACTACAAGTATATTAAGTCACTAAGGCAGAATTTGCAAAAGTCACACTACAAGGACATCCAAACAGTGTGCACCCTCTAGCCACCCATTCTTTGTAAGATTTTGCAATTGTCCCATATAGTTAGAATACTTTAACAGTAATATAGTGAAGGACATAATATAATTGTGTAACATAATAGTAGATATTTGAAATAGGTTATTGTTGTAGTATTAACACCCTCCCAAATCCTCCCTCTTTTTCTTAACCTACTTTATTTTGCCCTATTGACATGAGTTATTTCTGGTTTTGATTAAATTTCAGAGCTTCAGCTTCCCCTTTATTTTTGACATGCGCATACATCCTTTTACCAGCACATACTCTCTTGATAAGGGCTGACATACAGTGTGTGAGGAAGGAGACTAAAGCTTGTAACCTAAGTTGCCTTACACCCTGCTGGCCTTCATATTGACATGTTATACTTTGCATGTATATTTTTAAATTATTTTTGAAAGAAGTTAATGGCTGACTTGTCCAAGTTGTTCCATGAACCTGGAAGGCATTGTTGAATGTGTGAACATAAAGTCCCATTTTCTGTATGGGGTTGGGGGACTCATCAGCCATAATCACCTCTCTTGATTCTGTGCCAGTCTTGCAACATTAAGGCAAGACTGTCTCGAAAGGTACAAGTCTTCTCTCCTGCAATCCATCATATCTTTCTGATGTTCACTCTCATGAGTGGAGGAGCTCCCTGGTCAGCCTCAGTAAGAAGCTGAGATCCCTTATAAGATCCTCCAAAGCTAGCTATGAAAACAAAATCGCCACTGATTCTATGGACAACCACAAAGCATTCTATAGCTGTCAAGAATCTCAAGAGCAACACCTAGATCTGCTCTGAGTTACAGCACAATGGCACAAAATTACAGAACCAACAGATATTGCCAACACCCTGGCAGATAGGCTCAGTGATAACTTTACCCCCCTCTCACCCCCTAAAGGGCCCATATCTATACAGGAAGATTGTAGATTCCCTGTAATCACAACTATGCAGGTAAAAGCTGCATTCTATAAAGCCAAAAACACAGCATCCATGGGACCGGGCAACATCCCAGGTTGTGTTTTACACAAACTTCAGAATGAACTGGCTCCCCACCTATGCACCATGTTCAATCATAGCCTCACATCATTCTTTGTGCCCACTGAATGATGCACAGAAACAATTATCCCACTCCACAAATGGGGAGCCACCACTGATCCTGGGAACTATCGTCCTATTAGCCTGACAAGCTTCGTCTGCAAGGTCATGGAACGTATCATCATGGCACTCATAAACAAAGACATTGGTAACCTCCAGACTCTGGAACCCACCCAGTTCGGGTTTGTGAATGGCAGATCATGCCTCTTGAACCTGATCGACTTCTTCTTTGAGGCAATCACCAAAGCTGTAGACGAGGGTAAGGTGGTTCACACAGCCTATCCTGACCTCGTCAAGGCTTTTGAAACCGTCCCCCATTCTGGAATTATAGCTAAACTCACTAATCTAGGTATAAATCCCTACATCACAATATGGGTTGCCAAATGGCTCACTGACAGAGCCCACACTGTAAAAGTTGCAGACTGCAAATCTCACTTCAAACCAGTGACAAGTGGAGTACCACAGGGTTCAGTCCTGGGACCTCTCCTGTTTGGTATCAAATTCTCTGAAGTACAGGCTAACACAGAAGGCCTCTGGCTAACAAAGTTCACAAATGACTGCAAATTAAGAGCCCTAGTTGAGTCCCCAAATGATGTGGACATCTTACAGAAGGGCCTCACTGAGACAGATACCTGGTGTCAGTGCCATGGCCTCAAGCTCAATGCCAAAAAGTGCATTGTCATCCCCTTTGGTAAAAACTCTGTACCCATGAACTACCTCATAGGCAGCAGTCTACTTAACACTGAATGTGTGATATGAGACCTTGGACCCAGGTGGACAGTAGTCTCTCCTTTGATAATCACATCGGCACAGTAGTCAGAAAGTCCTTCTACGTGGTACACCTCATCACAAAAGGGTTCTCATTCAGGAAAAAAGAGGTCATTGTTCCCCTGTACTCGACACTAATTAGACCCATTATAGAGTACAATGCTCCTTTTGGAATATACCTCACATGACATCTGCAGCAGCTGGAAAGGCCACAGAAGTAACTCACAATGAAGATTACTGGCCTCAAACAGATGCCCTATAGTGACCATCTCAATAAACTCTAGCTTTACTCCATAGCATATCGCCTACTCCGAGGTGATCTCTGCCTAACATATAAAGCCATGTCAAACCCAGGGTGGTTGCACATGCTACATCTAAAGAAATCCCAATTCCTCTGAACTACATGCTCTAGGGACCTAAGCCTTGTCACCACAATAAACAGGACCTGCTGGAGGGATAGATTCCTGTCCCAGAGATTTCCTATACTCTGGAACAAGCTACCCATCTATGTCAAGCAAAGTTCCTCATTAACACTCTTCAAGAAAAATCTTGATGAGTGGATGGGAAATAGGAAATACAACCCAGGGATCACTTATGTGGCTCTGCTCAACAGTGGCACAACAAATTAACTTTCTAGGGTGGTGTAAGCCAGTGAACCGTGTTAGCTAGGCTTACTAAGGCATTTGGGCCGGTAGCCTAGTACCTACCTATGAACCTATGAACCTATGTAATTGTAGGTGGTGGAAGTCTTTTATATCCAAAAATAAGTTATATAAGTATTTAGTGTCTACACATGGACACACACACACAAATACACACACACTCAAACACACATTCAGATGCACAGACAGACTTACACACATATACATCGAAACACATATGTCTGACATTATTGCTTGCATAGTGCACCAGTATAATGTCACTGCTTTTCTTCAGATGATCTGATGTTATCATTTATTTATTTTATTTTTGTTTTCTGGGGTAGAGCACTGATCTCCATGGACCTTTTTTCAGACTCAGCCTGAGAGTGGCATTTGGTTAAATGACTTGCTCAAGGTCACATAGTTAGGCAGTGGAGGCTGAGAGAATCAAACCTTGACCACTGGACCACAGGAAACAGCTCGTTAACAGCTCATTAATCTTCTAAGCCAGCTGCCAGACACTTTAGAGTGGTATTTGAATTTGTCATTATTTTTTTAATATTTAAAGTAACATATTATTTGCTTTCTTAGGAAAACAAAAACTTAAAGCTAGGGTTGCCATCTTTCATTGTGGCCAAAACCAGACCAGGGCCACACCCGCTGCACCTCCCTTAACCCAGTCCATCTCCTCCCTTCTCCCCACCCACTTTCCGCCCATTTCATGATATCATCATTATACCAGATGAGAAAGAATGCCATATTTTTCTGTGTATGATGCTTTTTCTGCCAATTTACTAAACTTTTCTGTAAAAAAGCATAATAAATCCATTGATTTAACAAACTTTGATAGTCTGTTGCTAGAATACCAGAGATTGTACAGTGTTTTCCAGACTATTGGACAATTGGTTTGATTTCTGGATAGTCTAGAAAAAATGGATAAATGGCATCACTTCTTAAAGGCAAAGGAACAGCAGTAAAAACTGATTGCTATAGTAGTATATCATAATTGAGAGAAGGTTACATTGGGATTTATTCTCATCTAGCATACTTTGATCTTGAGGGGTGAAGCTGAAGAGCTGAAGTGCTGAAGTGATCAGCCTTTAAGTTGGGAATGCTTAGGCCCCTCATATCAAATATTGCATATCGTTAGTATAGTATGACTGAAATATTTTTTTGAGTTATAAAATTTTATTTTTTACAGTCTCTGTTATTAGAAAGTATCAAACATGCATACCTGAAAACAAGACCCACAAAAACAACAGTATACTGCAGATATAAACATCAAGACATAGGGACAAGATAAATAGAAACAAAAAATAACAATAGGAATAATGCTAGCACTATCAGTTTCTAATCTCCAAAGTGTTTAATCACCTTTCAAATTGTTGAACTGTTTCTTAAAGTTATCTATCAGTTTAAAAGTATTTACAAATTGACTTGCACATGCTAAGAAATGCTAACAGTGATTTCTTGAGAATTATCCACATTGCTGATACAGAGTATTTAACAGCAGCGGCAGCAATCATTACTGAGAAATACAACTCAGAATTCTTTAATCATTTTCAAACTTCTCAGAAAAAAAATGTGGTCAGTCCAAACACTTGGGCCCAGATTCATGAATGTCCACTCACTGTACTAAGCTCATGAGCATGATGAGCAGTGTCGTGCAGGGATTTTTTAATCCAGTAAACAGTAGTATACATCGAGGACAGCTGCATAACAAGGCTTAGCAGCTGAATATGCTAATGATCATATAATCAGCCATACTGTATGCTAATAAATGAAAACATTATGGCAGTATGATTCAGAAATGTATAAAATTAGTGCAAACATGTCACATGCACTTTAGCTCTGAATTCTGACACATGCTGAAACACAGCTACAGGAAGTCTTTAAAAAAATGTTAGGGGTTGCCACAGCCAGTATAAACCTGTATCTAACAGGCTGTCATGCAAGATGATGATGCTGCTGCTGCCAGACCTATTTGCAATTGAATGTTCAGACCATGTTTGACCTACCATATACTACAGGAAATTGAAATACTAGAATGCTGCACGGTGGACAGGAATACTGTAGTGGAAACAGTTGGCAGCTGCCGTCCTCATCTGTGACCCTGTGGGAAGCATGCAGAAACCATCCCAGTGGAAACTAGTATATGTGTGTCTTTACATGTACAGTGGATGGTTCACAGATCTCTGGCTCAAGAATACTCTACCAGTTCCTCAATGCAATGCTGCAACATGTGGGGGAGCATATCTGGTTTCCAGTTACCCTAGAGAAAAAAAGATACCCCCATGCAAAATGTCTATGGATAGCCAATTTCCCTAGGTACTGGGGGCCATAGACTGCACTCACTTTGAAGTAAAAGCCCCACCTGGTGAACTATGAATGATGTGCTTGAACAAAAGTTGCTGTCACTCCATTTGCTGGTCTGCAATGCACAAATTATTATCTATAGTGTGTGTGTGTGTGTGTGTGTGTGTGTGTGTGTGTGTGTGTGTGTGTGTGTGTGTGTGTGTGTGTGCGTGTGTGTGTGCGTGTGTGCGTGTGTGTGTGTGTGTGTGTGTGTGTGTCTGTGTGTGGCTCATCTGTGACCTGTACCTGATATTTTCAAGGGGGAACATCCCACAAGGACGTCTAGCGGAGGATGCAAAATATCTGGAATCTTGGCTTATGACTCCTGTGAGAAATTAACACACCCTCACTTGACAACATTACAACACTGCACATACTCAGACTAGAAATGCCATACAGCATGTAATTGGGCAGCTCAAATCTTGTTTCCCCTGTCTAGATACATATGGAAGTGCAATACAATATGACCCACCATCTCTGCCAAAATACTGACTGCTTCTGCCATCTTACATAACATTATACTGAGAAAGAAGTTGCACCAGGGGGCTCAAGGACAGAGACAGCAGCTCCCAGCACCACAGACAGGGCCAGCCAAGACAGATGAGGCATCAGATAAGGAACCTGCAGTTGGAGATTATCCTGGCAGATGGAGGCATGCACGATATCACAGCACTGACTGAGGCAGAAAATAGCATATTCACTCGCTAGTTAATTAAACAGAAGAGCTAAGCAGCTACAATCAGTCACTGATACATACAAATGTACCAGACTTTGCTTACCCATGCAATAGCTGGTTACTTCAAGTATCAGACATAAGTAACCCCGGCTATGATTCTGAGTGATGAAACAGTAATGAACAGATAGTACCTTACATTTACAGAAGTAAGCATTAAGTAAAATATAGTTATGATTACCTAAATAGGAATGTCATAACATTGACTGATATATGCAGAAAATATAGGCAAAACAAACTATGATGCATTCAAATGAAACACAAACATTTTTGCTTGCATGTGTATTTTATCATGTTGCCACTCTATGAATCAGGGATAAGTAGTCCAATGTGCAACAACCCTGCAGGGGGTAGGGAGCAGCATCTGCAAAGTTAAATGATCAAGATACAACCTTATGACCATAGAAGAAAAGACAAATAAAGACACAAATGACAAATCACAATCCTACAGTGCAAAGGAAGAATGTATTTGCCAAAAACATGCATTGCCTGGGCAATATGTTCATCACACACAAAAAGCCTAAGTAAGAAACCCAAGCAGGAGTCAGGGTAATCTCAGCACCATTTGCACAAGGTGCTAAGCAAGCTGTACTACATAAGTAATAACACTTTACTACTAGTACCACTACTAATACTAGCACTATGAACACTACAACTAATAACAGTACTAAAGATAAGCTGAGTAAACAAAACTGAAAATTATTACATAGCCTAATGAAAATGTGACCTTTGTTTAAACAAGCATTAGATGGCTACTCTGTGCATTAGACATAGTCATCCCTAAATCAAAAATTGTACAAAAAATTTTACTTGAGAAAAAAAAATTGTACAAAGATCAGGACACAGTCATCACCATTTGCAGAGTGTGGGGGGCATTACAGAAGAGCAAGTCTAAGACAAAAAAGTGTTTGTGAGTGTGAAAGATGAAGTCAGAGCAAGAAAATACTTTTGGGGCCAGTATCTCAAGATGTAAAGAGGTCAGTTTTGAAGAATGTGTGTGTGTGTGTGTGTGTGTGTGTGTGTGTGTGTGTGTGTGTGTGTGTGTGTGTGTGTGTGTGTGTGTGCGTGCGTGTGTGCGTGCGTGTGTGTATGTGTATGTGTGTGTGTGTATGTATGTGTGCGTGTGTGTGTGTATGTGTGCATGTGTGCGTGTGTGCGTGTGTGTGTGCGTGTGAGTGTGTATGTGTGCATGCGTGCGTATGTGTGTGTGTGTGTGTGTGTGTGTGTGTGTGTGTGTGTGTGTGTGTGTGTGTGTGTGTGTGTGTGTGTGTGTGTGTGTGTGTGTGCATGTGCGTGTGCGTGTGTGCGTGTGTGCATGTGTGTGTGTGTGTGTGTGTGTGTGTGTGTGTGTATGTGTGTGTGGTGTCATAGTCAATGGGAGGTGTATTGTGTGTTGGTCAGCATGAATGCAGGTATGCCATTTGTACTAGCTTTATACCTTGGCAGCCTGGGCAGGTGGGAACAATGCATGGCAGATGATTAAGTTAATTGTGAACAACCCTGACCATGTGAACTACCTCTGCCAGGAGTTGCACTGCCAGTTCCATAACGCTGGATGGAAGTCAAAGTGCTGCCTGTATGTCATCACAACTGCATCTAAGACCATATGGCTGACCACATCTGGGTGAGAACACAGCCATCAGTGATGTAGCAATGTAAGTATCGCCACTGCAGGAGCAGGATCTGGTATGTCCTTGGTCACATCGGCTCACATCTATGTACCAGCTAATCGGCATTATGGACGTTACCTCTCCCCCATCAGACATTCCATAGCAGACACTGTGCAGTCCAGTATGCCATTCATCCTGTCCAAGGCATCTCACACTAGGTTCATGCAGTGTTGTATAGCAGAATGCACAACATGAAGTAATTTGTCTATCTCTTCCAAGGCCTTGGTGGAACTTGCCTGTGTCTTCATGACCTCCTTCAACATATGTGGGGTTGCAGATATTTGCGCACCAACATCAGAGAGAGATCAATAAGCATACCTTCTTTGAGCATCTCTACCGAAAACTCTACATAGTACTTCACCCTCACAAAAGCTAGGGAAAGATACTGCCATCTCTGCACCCTGGGTACCCACACTACCCTGGTCAATTATGTTCCCATCAACCTGTCCACTTTAAGACAGGTCTGTGTCATTAGTATGACTGTGTTAATACTGTGGGAAGGGGATGTGGAAACCACAGTGTCCATGTCAGATATACGCTCTGCAACTCCAGATTTGCCTGTTCATCACTGCCATGATTGTCAGAGACTACCAATCCTCTAACATCAGGTGGAAGGAGGTCCAGAGTGCTGGTACCAGCCTCAGCAAGGAGTACACCAAGAAAACAGAAAAAAATAAAATAAATAAAAGATCAATGTAATATAATACCTACACCTAAGTAAATCAAACATGCATGCAAATGCAAATAATCTTAGAGAATACAAATAACTAATAACAAATAGGTATATGCATACCATGTATAGCTGATCATTGCATCTGAGTGCTAGATATTCCCAGACACACACATTTTAGTTGCTAGGGTTATTATAGGCATACAACTTAAGACAAATTAATAGAAATCTTAAACAATCCAGTTTATGTATTTGAATGGCATACCTGGAGCATCACAACAGGAAATCCTTTAGTTGTCTTCCACATCTGGTACAATATCCATCACTGCACTGTAGCATTCTTCTGAGCTGCCTGGATTTCTTACAGTTGACAGGAACTCCTCCATCTCAGGACTGGTGGCTTGGTAGAAGGCCCACCCACAGTAACCCTTCATTCCTGTGCAACAACATTTCTTATATCAATATTTTTTTTACTCATATCATTCATGTAGTCATGGCCCTGGCTACCCACATAACTGGCATCATCAGTGACCTGCTGCCAGATATATTCATGGAAGGACTTGTCTGCTGAGCAAGTATCTAGGGGATGAGCTTAATGGAGATTGAAGGCCACTGATATGACTCTCCTCTCATCATTTGAGAAGGGATGATTCCATAAGGCTGGCCCCTTTTTTATTTTTGGAGCTATGTCTCTGTTGTAATGGAAAATAAAAATTATATCAGGCCAAATTACACACGGGGGTGTATACAGGCTAATATACGTATCAGGAGCAAATATTAATTAAGTAGGCATCAGATATCATAGTACAAAACAGTCCTGAAAATATCAGTGCAAGACCTATATTATCCCCATATGCAGCCTCGCAGAAGGATAAAATTTATGACTACAGAAGTGAACAAAATGATTTCATGTACACAGAAGAATATGCACAAAAATGTAGAACACAGCACCACAGCAAACCAATAAAAAGCTAATGGCAAAGAGCAGTATAAAATCCAAACAGACTTTTATTCTAACACAGGTGAGCACTTTCGGGATAAAATCGCATCTTCAGACCATACAAAAACCAGCAACTTCTCAGATATTTAAAATACAATCAATTAAATATCTGCCAATAAAAAACATGCAGATACAATAGCCATAAAAGTTTTAAAGACACAGCTTTCTTGTAAGGCAGCAACCATAAAGGGCTATTGGCATAAAGACACACATAGCAAGATACCTATTTAAAAAGCTTTCTTTCTTTCAGAACTGGCTTAAGAGTACTGATTCATTCAAACCTGCACGTCTATGTACTGATAATTTAAGAATCCATCTTAATTCTTTCCCTTCTGTGACGTTAGTTATATCACCCAACCTAAAACTTTCATAAATTACTTCTACTGCCATAAACTTGAACCAATGGTCGGTGCCTTTCTCTAGAATGTGTTTAGCTAGAGCACTATTATCTATGGCCCTTGTTAGCATAATAATAATGGTTTCTAATTCATTCCTTAAGTCACCTATTAGTTTTTCCTATATAAAATTTTGAACAGACAACACACGGTGCTAGGTAAACTAAGTTTTTAGTGTCATAGTTAGCTTTAACTTTGAAAACATAATGATTTACCATTGTCTGGTGGAATAAATGTATTAGATACATTAATGTATTTACAAAAAGTGCATTTGCCACAGATAGAGGTGCCAAAACTAGTTCTAATATTAGGTTGCCTTAGTTTACTTGTGGGAAACAGAGCTGTCTTTTCAACGATTTTTTATTTTTATAAACAAAGTTTGGAACTGCACTGACAAGCTCACATAGAGTAGGACCAGAAGATAAAATATGCCAATTTTTTGTGATAATATTTTTTATATCTATGCTGTCAGTACTAAAAGTCATACAATAGGCTACATTACTATAGCAATTATTATGGGCATTCTTTCTTATGTTTTCTTTATGTGAAAAAAAAATGGATGTCCACTACTTTGTCTGACTTAACTTCAAAAGGTTTATAACCACACTCTATAAATTTCATACTAGTGGAACACATAGTTGTTTCAAATTCTTGTTCCTGGTCATGAAGTCTAGAAACTCTTAGAAGCTGGACCTCTTACCACATTTTCAAAAATATGTGGTGGATGCATACTATTACATTCAAGATAACTATGTGTATAACAGGGTTTTCTATATCCCTTAGAATGCAACTTTCCATCTATACCCTTTTACAGGGTTACATCAAGGAAATCTATGTGAGCACAAGAATGTTTCATCGTGAACTTAGGAAAGGAGGTACTTGTATTTATAGCACTTAAAAAATTATTTAAACTTTCAAGCTTTCCTTTCCAAAAATATATATGTCATCAACAAAATGCCGATAAAATTTTACATGCACATTAAACTGTTCAACATTTAAGATGTTTGCAGTTTCCCAGTATGCCATGACCATATTGACGTAGCTATGGGCACAGGATGTGCCCATAGCTACGCCAGAGGTCTGCAAGTAATATTGCTTCTCAAATAAAAAAAAACATTATATTCTAATTCCAGCTCTATAAGATAAACTATTTTTTCATCAGTAAGAGAGCCTTGTTCTTTAAGAAAAATTTTTACATAGGAAATATCGATTTGGTTAGGTATAACTGTAAACAGAGATGTAATGTCTAACATTGCCATATTCTTTGTACCAGTTTCAACATCACTCTCAAGAAAAGAGTAGAAATCACTTAAGAAATGTTCTGTATCACGTAAAACAATGGCCTACTTGCCTAAAACAAGTCTTAAATGTCTTTCTACGTATAAAGATACCAGTTCGGTTAGCCATCCACCTCCAGCTACTATGAGTGTAAAAGCTGGAGTTACAAGATTTTTATGTATTTTCAGCAAACCATTCAGTGTGGGTACAATAGGATGTTCTACTATAAGATACTGGAACAGATCTTTAGAAATAACGGTTTCCTCAAAGCAGTTAACAAGAGACTTGGTGAACCTTTCAATTAACTTTTGTACAGAATAAAGTTCTGTACTAATATATGTGTTATCATCTCTATGCATGGTATTCATAGTAGTAACATAATACTCTTTATCTAACACAACAAAGGAATTGGCCTTTATCGGCTGGTCTTATTACAATGTCACTATATCTCTGTAAATTTTCAAGTGCTTGCCTTTCATTTTTATTCACTATTAGTTTCAAAAAGATTATGAATCTGTTGTTCACATACATTTGAAAAAACTTCCAGGGTAGAATACATCTACAGGATTGGCAACTTTAGTTAAAGGAGGCGACTACAAAGTTTCTTAAATATACAAGGTAATCCATTGTTAACTGAGAATATGGATGTTTCGGCACACAGTTTAATAACTGAGCATAATGAAAGTGCACGCATGAAAGACTTGTTTAAACACTTGGAAAATCAGCTATATAAATTAAAGAGACTTCAGTGTCAGAGACTGCATTTTGAAGCCGGCTACTTATTGAAAGTTGTTCCTAGAGAGCTGAGGGTGCTGAATATGCCCTCATATGGAGCAATTTATCCCGAACTTTTATCAAAATGGCAAAGAATTAATTTAGAGACAAGTTTTTCTTATATTAAGTTGCTCATTGACATTTTTGCACTTTTAGAGCAACAAATTTGTGAAGACATTAACAAACTACAAAAAGAACTGTATAGCCTTAATATTGATGCACAAGTTGATCTTCGCATGAGTGAGTTAATTGAACAAGTACACCTGTATGAAACTAAGCTATTAGTTCAAAAAAAGAAAAAACTTCAGAGAGACATTGTTGATTTTCAACAACAAAATGTGTTTGCTTGGCCGAAAGAGCAGCGTAAAGAGCCAGTACAATCTAGAATTTCTAAAGTTACTAACTTAGAGGAAGTTTCCTCTATTGTTCAAGATAATGGTTCTGCTAATGCTTCAACAGTGGTGCAGGAAAGTGCTGATGTCCTTCATGGTTCACTGTTGCAGGCATGACTGTAGGGTTCTTCCTGCCAGCAGCAGCCCTCAATCTGCCAGAATCCCAAAGTCTGGATTGGGCGTCAGCTGAGGTCGCTTTTATCCTGACGTCAATGCGCCAGGAAGTATAAAGACCTCAGCTGACGCCATTACCCCAGTCTTTCTTGCCACACAGTGCCCTGAGCAGTTCGCTGATGCCGGTCGGCCTACTCCTGTCCGTGTTTGGATTTACTTCCAGGATTTTTCATTTTTTAAGATAAGTACCCCGTTGGGGAGTTCTTTTTCTTGCTCCAGTCAGATGTCAGAAAATGTTAAAAATTGTATTTCTTGTGGGAAACAAATACCTCATAGGGATTTTCACTCTTATTGTATTCCCTGTCTGGGGCCTGACCACGACATTGCTAATTGTGGGTTTTGTGCTAGATTTAATCAGCGTACTATTAGGCGTAGGTACAACTTTGCCTTCTACTATTTTGGTAAAAGGTTTAATTATAATATATCTTCAGATTCTTTTCTGGCTTCTGGTGTGTGTAAGAGGCACAAAGATAAAGACAGGCCTCTGAGGTCCAAAGCAGAGGATATTACTTAGTTATTGCCAGTTGCTGGTTCATCGGTCATCAGTGAGGCACCTTTGCAGCCCCTGTCGTCCGCCTCTTTTGAACCAACTGCCTGTACCAACTCTGGTGTGGAGCTGATGGGGCCTTCAGAATTCCCAGGGAATGGACCTTCGGATACTACTCCCTCAGTTGGGTCTGTAGCCGGTAGGCAGGTACCGGCTTCTGAGGGAGTTTTCAGGCCTTCACAGCTTCATGTAAATATGGATTCAGTTTTGCATTCTAAGACCATGACTACGGCTCCAGCTAAAAAGAAATGGCAAGCACAGATGCCTTCTGATCAGGGTCCTAGGCCTCAAAGGCAGATGCTTAGGATGGCTGAAGATTTGTTATCTATGATCAGGGGTTCTCATCCCCCTCCTGACAAAAAGTGTAGATTACAGTCCGATTATGATTCTTCAGACCAAATTTCTGTTTCTTCTGCTTCTTCCCTTGAGCACAATTGTTCCTTTCCTCCTTATGAGGATTCTGATGCTGAAGATACCTTTTCTTCAGCCTCTCCTCCTGAGGATTATTCTTTTGGTGAAACTTTGCATGATATGAGGGAGCATTTTCACTGGAAAGGGCAGGAATTCTCTGAAACCAAGAAAAGGCTTAGGGATTTTCTTCTTCTCCCTCAGCATAAGCATCTTGCTATTCCTCCTGTACTGGACATTGTAGATGATATTTTTTCAGAAGCTTCCCTCTCTCCTGATTCTTTTCCCCCTACTCCGGTCAAACCAGATAGGTATTATAGGGTTCCAGATTCTCACAAGTTTCTTTTTAAGAATCTTTCACCTGATCCGGAAACAATTTCTCAGGGCCCTAAGGGTGTTAAGGCGGCCTCTACTAAACATCCTATTCCCTCTGACCAAGAGTCCAGGGCTTTAGAAAGATGGGGTAAAAAAGTTTATACTTCTGCTACATTGTCTATTAGAGCTTTGAACTGTCAAGTATCAGCAATACCTTTTGTCTGAATTTAAACAAAAGATGTCAGCTGTTTCTATTGGTACGGATGACAAGGAGTTACAGGATTTATTGTATGCCATTGAACAAGTGGGTAAACATACCCTGCATTGTGGTTTTGATTCTTTGGAAGCTTCTTGTAGGGCTGTGACAACTGGCGTAGTTATTAGAAGACATGCCTGGTTAAAGGAACAAAGCTTGCCGGATCAGGTTAAAGCCAAATTTTTGGATGCCCCTTTGAAGCACGATGTTTTGTGTGGGGCCAAAGCTGAAGATGTATTAAAGAAAATGGAGGACAAAGCCAAATCTATGCAGACAGTTAAGGATTTTCTACAGGTGCAACCTCCTAGATTTAGCAGGCACTGGCCAGCTAAACCTTGGTCCTTTCCAAGCTCGGACAGGCCTCAGAGAAGCAGATTCAGGCATTCCAGAGGTAGGGGACTGGCACAAAACCTTTTTAGGAATAGGCAGTGGCCTGCCCCCTCTCCCAGAGGTGGTGAAGATAAGTCTCAACCCTACCGGAAACAGTCTTTATGACTCTCCCTTTCTGGTTCCAGGGGCTTCTCTCCTGGAAGCACCTTTGGGAGGAAAGATTTCTCTTTTTTATCAAAATTGGGGCCGCATAACCCAGGACAAATGGGTTCTGGACATAGTCTCAAGAGGTTACAGATTTCATTTCCACATCTTGCCAAGACCGAACGGTTGGCCAGATCTGCTGAATCATCAATGGGCAGAGGCACAACTGCAGGTTCAGTCCCTCTTAGCTATGAGGGCCATAGAATTGGTACCAAATTTAGAAATAGGGCAAGGATTTTATGCAAGACTTTTCCTGGTTCCCAGGAAGGAAAATTTGTGGAGACCAATCCTGGACCTTTCCATACTAAACACCTTCCTAGATGTACCAAAATTTAAGATGCTCACTCTGCAGCAGCTGCTGCCTATGTTGGGCAAGAACGCTTGGTTGGTGACTCTGGACTTAAAGGAAGCGTACCTGCATTTTCCTATAAGGCAAGAGTGCAGAAGGTGTCTGAGATTCAAAGCAGGCTCAAAGCATTACCAGTTCTTTGTGCTGCCCTTTGGCTTATCTACTGTGCCCAGGGTCTTTACAAAGTGCCTGTCACCAGTAATGGCATTTTGCAGACAGAAGGGGATTCAAATATATCCTTGTATGGATGACTGTCTTATTCAAGCAGATGACAAAGACACTCTACTTCAGCATCTAGCTTTTGTGCAGCATCTTCTACAGTACCTCGGATTTACAGTGAATCTAAAGAAGTCAAATCTGGTGCCCACACAATAGATTACTTTCCTGGGTGCTCTTCTGAGTACTACACCCCAGATGGCTTCCTTGACACCAGACAAAAAAGCGCAACTGGCTTCTTCTTTCCAACACCTGGCTTCAATGAAACAGCTGACTGCAAGAAAGGTTCTGCAGGCTTTAGGTTACATGGCTTCCTGCATTCTCCTAATACCATATGCAAGACTGCATATGAGGAAACTACAGTGGTACCTCAAGAGTGTGTGGTCTCAGCATTACCACAGTTTGGAAACAGTGATCATGATTTTGCCTTGTCTACAGCAAGAGTTTCTTTGGTGGGACGAAGCCTGTCTCCAGAACAAGGGGAGGCATTTTTGCCCTCCACCAACCAACCAAGTTCTGACAACGGATGCTTCAGATTATGCCTGGGGAGCCCACATGCAGGGGAGATGTCTTCAGGGTGTTTGGACAAAGGAGCAAATTCACCTGCACATAAATTTGAAGGAGATGCTCGATGTACAGAATGCTCTGATAGCCTTCAGGGACTTTCTTCTACCAGGGCAATTGTTGATAAAGACAGACAACACTACAGTGATGTGGTACATAAACAAGCAGGGGGGCTCTCACTCTTACCCACTGTGCAGGTTAGCCATGGCTCTGTGGTACACTGCGCTGACCTGCAGAGTCCACTTACATTCACAATTCCTGCCAGGAAAAGACAACACTCTGGCAGACACATTGAGCAGGACACTTTCGGATCCACACGAATGGATGTTGGATGTTCAGATATTCAGAATGATAGTACAGGCATGGGGATGTCTGGACATAGATCTTTTTGCATCCCCTCAGAATCATCAACTTCCAACATTCTGCACCAGGACCTACCACAAACTAGCATGGTAAGTGGATGCCCTCTCATTCAGTTGGAAACACCTCTCAGTATATGCTTTTCCTCCTTTTCCTCTTCTACCTCGGGTACTTCTGAAGATAAAACAGGACAGACCGGAAATGATTTTACTGGCTCCCAATTGGCCTCAACAATTCTGGTGTTCTACTCTGATGAACCTAGTTCAGGAGCCTCCCTGGATTATGCCTCAAATCCCTCATCTACTGTCTCAACAGGACGGCCGGATCCTGCACAGTCATGTCAAAACTCTGAATCTAGCTGCCTGGCGGATCCAGGGTCTGTAAACACCTCTACTCTTTCCAAACAGGTTATGGATGTAATCCTTGAAGCTAGACGGCCCAGCACTAGGAAATCTTATGCAGGTAAATGGAAAAGATTTTGCTCCTGGAATCAGGTCCAAGGTGGTGATTCTACTGTTCCGAACATTCCTCTGATTTTAAAATATCTGGCAGAGTTGTTACATACGGGCCTATCTTTTTCATCTATTAAGCTTCATGCTTCTGCTATTTCTGCACATTACAATATGGATCCTTCTATTTTTTCCATCCATTACTTAAACAATTTCTTAGAGGGGCTAAGAATGTTCGGCCCCCTATAAGAGCACCTGTTCCCACTTGGGATCTTAACTTTGTTTTGGAAAAATTAACCTTGTCTCCTTTTGTACCTGTAGCTTCCACGGATTTAAAATTTTTGTCTTGGAAAACTGCTTTTCTTTTCGCTATAACCTCTGCTAGAAGAATTTTGGAATTGCAAGCACTCATGGCTGTGAAAGTCTTCATTATTTTTCATCAGGACAGGGTTTCCCTAAGGACTAACCCCACCTTTATGCCTAAGGTGGTTTCGGCAGTGGCCTTGAATCAGACTATTCATTTGCCTACTTTTTATCCTAATCCTCAAAGTGAGGAAGAAAGTCTTTTGCACTCTTTGGACGTGCACAGACAGCTTCGTTTTACCTGGACAGGACCAAAATATTCAGGAAAGCTGACCAAGTGTTTGTCGCTTTTGCTCCTACTGTTCTAGGGAAAGCAATCACTAAGCAAACTATTTATAAGTGGATTGCCCACTGCATCAAGTTTTGTTACTCTTTTCATGGCAATCCAGTTCCTGTTAATATTAGGACTCATTCTATCCGGGCTACTGCTACTTCAGCAGCCTTTCTTTGTGGGGTTCCTACCAAGGATATTTTAGAGGCTGCTACTTGGAGTTCTGTGCATACTTTTTCTAAGCATTACAACCTCCCTCTCTGTTCTAATTCTAGGGCCGGTTTTGCTTCTGAGGTTTTGCAAAGTTTTGTGGCCGCTCCTTCTGTTGCTCCTCCAGCCGCCCTTTCTTAGCTTTGGGACTCAACCCTACAGTCATGACTGCAACAGTGAACCACGAAGGACATAGTACAGTTGTGTACTCTTACCATAAATGTAGATGTTGGAGTATGTTCACTGTTGCAGTCTGAGTTACCCTCCCTCCTACCCCCTCTTTTGTTTTTTCTTTGAGTATTGTCTGTTATGAGGTATTTTGGCTGCTGAGGTTTTGGGCACCTGACATCTGGGGCAAGAAAAACTGGGGTAATGGCGTTGGCTGAGGTCTTTATACTTCCTGGCGCATTGATGTCAGGATAAAAGCGACCTCAGCTGACGCCCAATCCAGACTTTGGGATTCTGGCCGATTGAGGGCTGCTGCTGGCAGGAAGAACCCTACAGTCATGACTGCAACAGTGAACACACTCCAACATCTACATTTATGGTAAGAGTACACAACTGTACTTTTCTTCACATAATGTTAACACCTCTACATACAGCACACCTTTGGTAGTCCCTCCCACAACTGAGTAGCAACTTAGAAGAACTGCTCTTTCTCCAGAACGGGTAGTATGGCCTAAAACACTGAACACTACTAGTGAATCTGTTTTTTGGGTCTTCCTTTACATTGCAAATTCCAATGCAAGGAATACAAAGATGTGACCATCAAAGGAAATAAATTCAAGAGAAAGAAGTCCTTTCAGGATAAAGAACCACAAAGTCTCAAGAAAATGTGGAATGTAACAAACAACTAGTATGGAATTTATTACAGAGACAGTTAACAGAATCTGAACTTTCTTTACTTAAAAAACATCTGCCTCTTATTCCATCTTAAAGGACTGATCTAGCTGATACTATTATAGAACTGAAATTGTTTGTAAGAAAAATAGCTCTTAAAGAACAGTTTGTTTTTTCTATGTCACATGAAAGTGTATGTAACTATAAAAAGCTAAGCGCTTTCTGTCCAACATTGTCCTACCCTGGAAGTTTTTTCAAATGTATGTGAACAACAGATTTATAATCTTTTTGAAACTAACAGTGAATATAAACAAAATAAGTTTTATAACTTAAATAAAAATGAGAGACAAGCACTTGAAAATTTACAGAGATATAGTGATATTGTAATACGACCAGCCAATAAAGGCAATTCTTTTGTTTTGTTAGATAAAGAGTATTATGTTACTACTATGAATACCATGCTTAGAGATGATAACACATATATTAGTACAGAAATTTATTCTGTACAAAAGTTAATGGAAAGGTTCGCCAAGTCTCTTGTTAACTGCTTTGAGGAAACTTGTTATTTCTAAAGATCTGTTCCAGTATCTTATAGAATATCCTATTGTAACCACACTGAAAGGTTTGCCGAAGATACATAAAAATCTTGTAACTCCAGCTTTTAAACCCATAGTAGCTGGAGGCTGATGGCTAACCAAACCAGTGTCTTTTTACGTAGAAAGACATTTAATGCATATTTTAGACAAGTATGACATTGTTTTGCGTGATACAGAACATTTCTTAAGTGATTTCTACTCTTTTCTTCAGAGTTATGTTGAAACTGGTACAGAGATTATGGTAACGTTAGATGTTATATCTCTGTTTACGGTTATACCTAATCAAATAGGTCTTTTCTGTGTAAAAATGTTCTTAACGAAGAAGGCTCTCTTACTGATGAGAAAATGGAGTTTATTTGTTATCTTATAGACCTGGTACTAGAATATAATTTTTTTTTATTTGAGAAGCAATATTACTTGCAGACCTCTGGCGTAGCTATGGGCATGTCCGGTGAAAAAGCTATGCCAATATGGTCATGGCATACTGGGAAAATGCAAACATCTTAAATGCTGAACAGTTTAATGTGCATGTAAAATTTAATTGGCGTTTTGTTGATGACTTATATATTTTTTTGGAAAGAAGACCTTGAAAGTTTAAATAATTTTCTAAGTGCTATAAATGCAAGTACCTCCTTTCTTAAGTTCACAATGAACCATTCTTGTACTCACATAGATTTGCTTGCTGTAACCCTGTAAAAGGGTATAGATGGAAAGCTGCATACTAAGAGATATAGAAAACCATGTTATACACATAGTTATCTTGAACATAATAGTATGCATCCACCACATATTTTTGAAAATGTGGTAAGAGGTCAACTTCTAAGAGTTTCTAGACTTCATGACCAGGAACAAGAATTTGAATCAACTATGTGTTCCACTAGTATGAAATTTATAGAGTGTGGTTATAAACCTTTTGAAGTTAGTAAAGCATGGAGAGGGTTAAGCCAGACAGACAAAGTAGTGGATGTCTGTTTTTTTCACGTAAAGAAAACATAAGAAAGACTGCCCATAATAATTGTTATAGTAATGTAGCCTATTGTATGACTTTTAGTACTGACAGCATATATATATATATATATATATATATATATATATATATATATATATATATATAAAATATTACAAAAAAATTGGCATATTTTATCTTCTGATCCTGCTCTCTGTGAGCTTGTCAGTGCAGTTCCAAACTTTGTTTATAAAAATAAAAAAAAATCGTTGAAAAGACAACTCTGTTTCCTTAATACAAGTAAGCTAAGGCAACCTAGCATTAGAACAACTAGTTTTGGTACCTCTATCTGTGGCAAAAGCTCTTTTTGTAAACACATTGATGTATCTAATACATTTATTCAGCCAGACAATGATAATCATTATGTTTTTAAAGTTAAAGCTAATTGTGACACTAAAAACTTAGTTTACCTAGCACCGTGTGTGATCTGTTCTAAATTTTATATATGAAAAACAAATAGGCGACTTAAGGAATGAATTACAGACCATTATTATTGTGATAATAAAGGCCATAGTTATGGTGCTCTAGTTAAACACATTGTAGAGAAAGGCACCAATCAGTGGTTCAAGTTTATGGCAGTAGAAGTAATCTATAAAAGCTTTAGGTTGGGTGATGTAACTAATGTCAAAGAAGGGAAAGAATTAAGATGGATTCTTAAATTATCAGCACATAGAGGTTCAGGCTTGAATGAATGAGTATGTTTTAAGCCAGTTCTGAAAGAAAGAAAGCTTTTTAAATTGGTATCATGTTATGTGTGTCTTTATGCTAATAGCCCTTTATGGTTGCTGCCTTAAAAGAAAGCTGTGCCTTTAAAATGTTATGGTTATTGTATCTGCATGTTTTTTATTGGCAGATATTTAACTAATTGTATTTTAAATATCTGAGAAGTTGCTGTTTTTTCGTATGGTCTGAAGAAGTGATTTTATCATGAAAGCGCTCACCTGTGTTAGAATAAAAGTCTTTTTGGATTTTATACTGCTCTTTGCCTTTTGTTTTTTATTGGTTTGCTGTGGTGCTGTGTTCTACATTTTTGCTCATTTTATCTGGTTCATGGTTGAACACAGCTTTGCGGTCAGCAGGACTTGTTTTACCATACATAGAAGAATATATATAATCACTAAGCATATAGAACACCATAAGCAGAGTACTGATGCTTAATGTAACAATTTAACTGGTACATCCTAAGGGTCTTGCCTGATTCCCATATAATACAAATAAGGGATAAGTGCAATAATCAAAGCTTTCCCAGGGATTCAACAAACTTCCATGTAGGAATAGCTTATTCCTGCACAGAAGGGACCATTCCCATACAGCATGACAGCGCGTCATGCATATTCATGAAGGCGCACTGCCGTGCTGTTAAACGGACATGGATCTGTGTATGAGTGCAGGAGGTGTGTCTGAGAGCTGAGCCTCTCACAATACACATGTCCCCTGCCCACCAGAATTGCCATTCGGCAATATAAAATGAGCGAGAATGCTCATAATTCCCCCAACCCATCAGGGTAAGAAATCTAGTCAAAGCCATAAAGGGCAATTCTCCCTACTAAGGTAAAAGTTGAAAGAATAAGAGATGTAGCATAAGCACATAGTGCACACCTTCCAACCCATCAGAGAAAGGAATGTGGACAAAGACATAAGGACAATCATCCCACAAAGCAGAAAGTTGATAGAATAACAGGTTCAGCATTAGCCAGGATATTCCGAAGGGTACAAATAATAAAACACAACAAATCTTTTTTTTCATACGTGCAATAAAGTTTAGGCAAAGCTGCGTGGGTATGCCTGTTGCTTAGCTAGGCTTAGCCCAGCTTAAATAGCACAAGAATTTAAATAGCAAGAGACATTCAACATAAGCAGTACTGCAATAGTGTAGTGGTTAGAGCATATGCTTTGCAAGCTGTCTATCCTGGTTTGATTCCCCACTATAACCAATTTGCACTTTACATGTGAAAGTAGTATGTAAACTTATTTTTACAATTAACTACTAAATAACATATATTTCTTAACCAGAGAACTGTACTAGGTCCAGATGTGAGGTGTCAGTTTAATAAAGTTGTGAAACCTCCATATAAACACAAGTGTCCCATACAGTATAGTCACACATGAATAAATGTAATGGAAGCACATTGGGGATGTTAGGGGCAGTAAACAAATTTATAATATGTAATGCATGATGAATCAATTCCATACAACTGATAGACTATAAATTAAAAAATAAGCAATGCTAAGCATTGCACAGCTCTGCTTACCAGGTGTAAGCATTCTGTAAATATGACTGCTAAGTAATGAGTAGCCCAGCTAAGTGGATTTTCCTTTGGTAAGCAGTGCTACACCTGCCCCTTTAAGCACTGCCAACCTTAGCTAAGCAGATTTGCCCATAGCTTAGCTTAGCTCAGCATATTCAAAACTGACCAATCACGGCAAAGGGCAGGAAATTGGCCATATTTAAACCCCGCACGCAGGAATACAGCTAATAACTGGTTGCAACTTCCCACTGTAGGCAGTATGGCAGGTGTTGGTGAAGGCATGCACTTCCGGGTGCAGTGCTGGGGCATACAGGAGTCCAACGTCATGATAGGACAACTGGTAAATAACTATGATGAGAGACTGCTGCAGGGCCAATACCAAGGCTCCCAATATAAAGCGGAAGCCTGGGACCGTCTCTCCCATGATCTCACCAGTGCCACTGATATTCCTTGGATTGGTGAGCAGATCTGACATCACTATGCCGATTTGAAGTGGAGGAAGATGGAGCTCTTGGATGAGTGGGTGAAAGAAGCAAAGCAGAGGGGTGATGTCCCAGCAGTGTGTAAGTATTCATATCAATAACTGTTTACCAAAGTCTAGCCTGTGTATGTGATGGATAGGTATGCCTAAATATTTCTCTATTCCCTTTACAGCTGCAGCTGAGTGGGCTGTGAATCAAGAAGCCCATGCCTGTAGGTTGCAAAGGCTGTGTCACGAGGCTGGTGAGTAACAATCCTGCTTGTAGTAGTCATACCAAATAAGTACATAGTAGTAGAAAGTCACCTGGCAGTATAAAAACTATGTATGGGTTGTACTGAATAAACCAGACAATATGACAGTAATAGTCCCATACAGGTGATATTTAAATAAAACTGTAACTGTCTGGCAATAAAGTTCTAAATCCTTGACTGGTTGTACTTACTCTGGTATTGTATTGCATTTAGTGTTGCATTCCCTGAATAGTAATGTTGTGTTAACCACTGTTGCCCACACTGTGCTACATAAAACATATGTATAGGAATGTATGTATAAGACTGTTGTAAGTACAAGGTCAGATTGTACAACCAAGAGAGACTTACACAGAAAACACTGAAAGCACAAACAGCAGTTTCTAAATATCTCACTCTGATGAAAGAAATATTGTTGTATTTTTAGCTCACACACTCATGGTTCAAATCCTGGAAGTGGTAGTAAGCTGTATGCATAATCATGCCTCTCAACTGTACAGATTTTTGCAGAATGCCCAGATAATTGGCACATATTTTTGGCCTGTTCCTCTTTCTCCCTTGCAAATCACTGGGATGGTCTCAGGATTGTAGTCACTAAATAATGATATACATTTGAGTTTCAGACTTCTAATCCTTCAGAAAATGTATATTAAAAAAATCATGCAACTCTCTAAGTTTATAAGAGCAATATTCAAAATATGTCCCTATTTGTACCCTCACATTGTCAGGGTTTGTCCACATGTTGTGCATTAAGAGATTGAGAGGTATGCGCATCATTTTAACTAGGAATCTGGGAATATGTTTAGAAACAGTCAGATAGTGTTAACAAACATTCCCTCCACAGGTCTACCAGGTAAGAGAGTTAAAATTTAGCTAAAAGACAGTTGAAGTATACATTGTGTACAAACATACCACTGCCCAAACCAAGGCCATAGGGTATTGTAATAATACCTGTAGAGTAATGATTAGAGCAATGATCATTAAAGTTGTGTGTACTACAAGGATATACAAGTTGTTAATTGACATCTCTCTCTCTCCCCCCACCATATCTGAAACAATAATCTAAACACACAAATCAATGGGTATGTTTACAGCAAACTTACTGTTGGGACATATGTTCTATTGTTCAACAAATATTGAAATGTGTTTTTATTAATGTTCCAGGTTGAAATACTATCATTGATGCCCTGTTACTATCAATGTAACTTGCATGCCGTTGTAATGGCCACTGTGGTTACATATATCCATGAGTTCTGTTTGCTATGCAACTGTTATATATAATATTATTAATTATATAATATCTATACAAGGATAAATATATATATATATATATATATATATATAAACATAATATATGCATATATATAAATATATATTTAGGTACATATAGATATATATACATATACAGATATATATATATATATATATATATATATATATATATATATATATATATATACATACATACATATACAGATATAGATATATATGCATATACACACAGACACACACACACAGATATACATATATATATATATATATATATATATATATATATATATATATATATATATATATATATATATATATATAAAATCTGTGCATAACATGTACTGCAGCTATACCCAGCACCATACCTCCCCCTAAGTGCAAGAGATCTGGATAAAGGTGGGGGGGCTATGGACCAACACTAGGGACACAATGTACATTCTCCAGGTATAAATGTAGAATGTCACTACAGGAACAGGGTGTGTGTCAGCATACATGTTCAGAAGGGTGTCAGTTATGAAACTGTAATGTATGTCCTCATATACTGACAGACATCCCCACATGATCACAGTGATTCACCACAGGAATAAATAAAATGATACTGTTCAACAAACCAGAAATATGGGCAATAAACATGGACAGTCTTTAACAATCTGGCCAGTGACAGGTATGCTCAGAACAGCTTAGTGCAAGAAAGCATAACCAAGCTTGGCAAAGGGGGGGGGGCATGAAAATGTGGACATATCTGACATACTGGTGTAGATGAGCTGACACATGTGATGCAATAACACCTTCCTGTCTGTTCCAACATCTATTGAGTGGAATAGCACAAGCCCAACACCCAGTGACTTCCCAGGAGTTAGTCGTGTAAATCTTCACATCCCCCCACTGATGTGTCAGAAATGCAGAACACTTGTGTGGGCCAGGCAACACTACACATCTGCCAAATATCTAGATATAGCATCACATTAGGGAAAATACACTGAGCTGCTAACCATGTTACCAAGCAATATCCAAACTACAGGCATACTGACACAACAAAAAAGCAATCTTGCTATGGGGGGAATACACATGTAATTGCAAATATACCAGACACTCCAGGGATGTAACAGCACTGAGAAACAGATGCCAGTGTGAAAGTGCACACAGTATAAGGAGTGTGTGAACCAAACTGTCAGCATGTTTGATACTCACACACTACCCCTACATATAATGGCCCAATACACAGTGTAGTATGATGCCTGACTGTGTTATGGGGCATGTCACAGTGTTACCCTACAAAAATGCAACACTTGATAGACCACCAGAAACTGGATCCTGGATCCGCATGCAAAGGCAGATAGAAAAGGAAACATAGCACTTACATCTACCCCCCCCCCCCAAGAAAAAACATATTCACAATACACTGCTACAGAATCCTGACAGTCTGTCAACAATAGCCAGAAACACAAAGACCTCCCAACTGCACACACTCCCAAAGAATGTTCAGGCCTTGTCATCATATATAAGGCCTCTTACACATAAAATATTTGGCAGTCTGATACCTGACTGGGATAAGATTAGGACTTACATCACTAAGTAATGATATACCATATCTCAATGCCTCTGACTGCATGATATATGGACAAATTTTGACATACTCATGGACAGAGGCCTAAACACAGGTCCAGGATGGAAATATTGCTGTTATAAACTGAGAAAGTAGCTGGTATAAATATAATCCTATCTCCCCATCACATACAGTGCAAATGTGAACATCCCACACTCTGCTGTGTCCAGCCCTGTATCCTGACTATCTGTACAATCCCAGTGTCTGCAACAAATATAACATAGTCACTCACACTACCCTCCTGTAGATTTTATAAATCACACTTAATGGTACTTGTCTGTCACAAATAACTCCTGACTCCCCTCCCCACCACACAAAACCTGCATGTACTCTCTCATACACCTTTCCCCCACTCTGCCCATAATTCTGAACTGGTATTCCCAAGTAGTTAGACCTGTCCACCTTCCAAACTGTACGCCCTGCATTGTCACAATTCCTCTATTCCCCACCCCATTCACACACATGTATTCTTACTTATTCCTACTGACCATCATTCCTCCCCACTCCACAACATAACCCCACCTCACCAGGTTCTTCCCAACCTGTCCCCTAATCTCACTACAGACCACAATGTCATTTGAAAACTGCACAGTCAACAGGGGTCCCTGTCTGATCATGTCTGTCAACCTGTCCCACACCGCTGCAAATGTGAAAGGACACACAGCTGACCCCTGATGTACTCCCATCTCCACCTTAAATCCACCTGTCATGTCAAAACCAGAAATCACTGCTGACCCACTAGCCTCCTCTATATCCTGTGGTGTCTGACAGACTCCTCTTGGACCCCTGGCCTCCACATACAATACCACAACTACTATCCAGGCAGCATGTCATATGCTCTCTGTAGGTGCACATAGACACAATGCAGCTGCATCTCGGCCTCAGTGCAGAGCTCCATCAACACTTGTGGATCAACATTTCCATCTGTACCACTCTTACCTGGCATGAAACCATACTGCATATCATCAATCATCACCATGTTCTCAACTTAGCTGCCACCACCCTTTACCATTACCTCATCCTGTGATCAATCAATGTTATCCCTCACTTGTTACTATGCTCTGCAGATGACCCTTGTTCAGATAAGCAGCACCCATACATATTCACCAACATCGCACACATCTTCCCACTTTCCAAGATTACAGTAAACAATCCAGTTAAAAATACCACTGCAGGGTCTCAGAAACACCTCCAGGCATCCACAGGTATGTCATTTGGAACAACAGCCTTTCCACTGTTAAACCCCCTCATAGCTATCCTTGCATTCTCCTTGATAATCTGTTGCACCTCCTGATTAAACATACCCACCTCAGCCAACCTTCCCTCCATTCCCCATTTTCCTCATGGAACAGGCTATCAAAGTGATGTTTCCATATGTTCTTAACATACTCCTAGCTTGTATGTTTCACCAATATTCCTTTATCACCCTTTTGTGCTGCACATCCTTCCTATCTATGTGTCTCTTTCTAGCCAGTAGCTACAGGCCCGATACACCATCCATGCTGTCCAACATTACATTCAACCTTAGACTGCATATCTGCATGTCAGACTCCACATCCATAGCCATGGGCAACACTCTCTTTGCCATGCACCCCATCTTGTTATACTCATGTCTACTGTCTACATCTGTCTATCAGTCCCACTTCTCCTTTGCCAACACCTCTCTCTGCATACTCCCCTGTTATTCTTCATTCCACCACCACATGTGTAGGAGCAGTCACCATCTGGGCAGCATGTCAACCTGTGTCTGATTGAGCATAGTAGGTCACAGGTGCATTAATGTAATGCTGAGTATGAGTACAAATAGGACACATCCACTGAGGGCAATTAGAAGGCTATTCCCACATATGTCTGTGATCTAACAGGCATCTATCCAACCCACCCTGTAATGGAGGTCAGCCACAGCACATACGCACACACCATAGCTACAGACGACCAGCTTTGGACATGTTTGGGACAAACATCACCCTCCTGCCTCAACATCAGTATAGAAGGATATGTACACCACATGCACCCCTACCCTCACCATTAATCAGGTACAAACTGCCTACTTACACATAATGCTATGCATGTCCATACAATTCTGCTAGGTACTGGAGTATTATATGATGTAATGTTGTGGCTACTGATACTCATTTCTAATGAACTGTCTCTGTGAAGAACTATGGACAATGTCTGATGTCCTGTGATGTGTTTTTCCTGTTTATGTATTTCAGGAGTGATGCAAAGGCTTCCAGTCTATGATGTCCAGGAGACAGCAGCCATAACTGAGGCCATCCTGGAACACTACCATATCCTCTTCAGTCGGGGTCGCCAAAGTCAGCAGGAGAGACAGCCCTCTGGGAAGAACTCACACAGAGAGTGAACACCTTGGGGAACCGTGGCAGCATGTACAAACAGGTCAGGCACAGAGCAATTGACCTGATTCAGCATGCACAGCAACAGGCTGCTGCAGTGGAGAGGGACCTTTCCGCTACTGGTGGGGGGGGCAGCCAGAGAGGCCCTACTTACAGCAATGGAGGAGCGCCTTGCCAACATGTATATATGTATGGAGATGCATATAAGTGGACAAATCTATACATTATATATATATATATATATATATATATATATATATATATATATATATATATATATATATATATATATATATATATAATATATATATATATATATATATATATATATATATATATATATATATGTATACATATATGTATATGCATACATAAATATACAGAAATATATGAGAGCTACAAACACATACAATCTGAGGGTCATGCTGCTGCACACTAGACGTCTACATCTAAAAATGCTCTCACTGGACGTATTCCTTAAAATGGGGAATTATGACATCTGTGCTATAACACAGGCCTGGTTAAAGGCAGCAGGAAGCACCCCTACACTACCAGCCTATTACCCATTCTATATCTCTTGGCTGCAGAACTGTGAGTGAAGCTCTAAAGGCGTTGATGTCTCCATATTCATTAAGAAGACACACACCTCCAGAAAGTTGACCATCTTAGACATTACAGATGCTGCAGGCATAGCTAACATTGGGTAGGACAGTGGTTCATGTCATAGCCTGCTATAGGTCCCCAAACATGTCCCAGCACTCGCACTCCATGTCCCTAAACACCCCTGGAGGATAATATTGTCCAACCTAACACTCACATACTGGTTGACTTCAACTACCCCACCAATAACTGGGAAAGCTACTCATGTACCAATGTACATGCCCATCACATCGACCTGGTCGTTCCTAACATGGGCAACCGCTGCTCAACACCAATAGACAACTCCCCCTTGTTATATCTGAACACAGATTAATCACCTTTGGAAATCTATGGTCATCCCACACCCCCCTGCACATGTAACCACCATGAAAAACCTTTCCAATGCTGAATATGGCCTCATAACAACAGAGGTGGCTAACCTCATGGCAGACATGCAAATGGAGACTAGATGCATGACAGCTGAATCAAACAACAATGCACTATGAACATTTACACAAATGTATGGGTACTGCCATACCCCTACAACCAGGACCCTCGCCTCCAATAAAAGGAAGCTGTGGTCGTTCCCTGCCATACAGACACTGTACAACAGAAGGTGGGAACCAATATGGAATAATGTGAATCCAGGACCCTTTACACTATAGCCATATCACATAACCACTAAGCCATCTGAGCTGTAATAGTGTTTATTGGTTTTTCAAGTATATCGTTTAGTATACATACTGAATAGTAGTGAACAAATGCTTTGACTACTACAATTGTTTAATACTTGTAAATGAAAATAGTGTTGAATCAGTCATGTACTTATATGTAAATATACACATTTCAGATTAATATGGTAGGATACATCTGAGAAAGTACATACAACACTCATGTTTACACATAAAAGTATATATATATATATATATATATATATATATATATATATATATATATATATATATATATATATATATATATATATATATATATACATATATATAGATATATATATATATATATATATATATATATATATATATATATATATATATATATATATATATATATATATATATATATATATATATATATATATATATATATATATATATACACATATTCATACACACACACACACACATATATATATATATATATATATATATATATATATATATATATATATATATATATTGGTATATATTTCCATATCTCTCTCTCTCTCTGTATATATATATATATATATATATATATATATATATATATATATATATATATACATGGATCTTGGACTATTGAATGAAAGTTCAATAGTCCGAATCCAAATTCACTGAACACACTTTAGCGAAAGCGTTTTTAACTGAAAAAGTGCTTTCGCTAAAGTCCTGAAAATAAACACAAAAAAAAAAACAAACAAACAACACATAACTAATCTTTACACAGGGGGGCAAGCCCCCCTGCACCCACCATGTGGGGGGTTGTGCCCCCTACCCCCACTACTTTTATATTCTCACTTCAAGATCGCACTACAGTGGGGAAAAGGGAATATTCCCTCATCTCCACTGTACTGCAATCTCAGCAACAGCCATTCCCCCTGATTTTCCCTATATCTTATCATACTTTCGCGAAAGCGCTTTTTCTTTGAAAAGCACTTTCGCGAATGTATGATCGGCGGTTTCACTATATATATATATATATATATATATATATATATATATATATATATATATATATATATATATATATATATATATGTATATATATATATATATATATATATATATATATATATATATATATATGTAACATATGCCCATAACATGTACTGGAGTCATAGTTCAGCACCATAAATCTCAACCTCTTAGTGCAAGGGAACGTAATGTATGTATTGCAGTTATAAATGTAGAATGTTGTTAGAGTAACAGGGATTGTGTCACCATACATGTTGTTAAGAAAGGCTCTTCTGACACTGACATGTACACCATCAGTTACCTACAGACATCATAAAATCATCATAGTGAAGTACCACACAAATCACAGTAATGATCCCGTGGAATACAGAAGAAATATGAGCAATAAACATGGGCAGTCTGAAACAATCTGGTCAGTCAGGAAGTATACACAGAACTCATTAGTTCAATAAATGTGGAACAAGCCTGACAAAGGGGGTGTTTAAAGCCATGAAAATTGGTATATATCACACATACTCGACTAGATAAGCTCACACAGCTGATGCATTCACACCCTTCTGTCTGTACTAACACCTATCAACTGGAGGGGCAGAGGTCCCAAACTACATACTTCCCACATACTTCCCACTAGTTAGTGACATACATCTTCACATCAGCCCACTGCTTTGTCAGAAATACACAACATTTGGGGTGGCCAGGCAACAGTACATCTGCCAAATATCTGAACATGACATCACACTAGGGTAAATACACTGAGCTGCTGGGCATGTCACCAAGCACTGCCTACACAACAGGCAGACTGCCACAACACTAACCCATTTTACCTATGGGGGAATACACATGTAATTGCAAATATAGCAGGCACTGCAGGTGTGTAACAGCACAGAGTAATAGACACCAGTGTGAAAGTGCATACCCAGAACCAATGTCAACACAGTTACTGTCACATATCAGTAAGCCTCTGTAATAGTACAATATATGGACTGTATGAACAACAGTCATCATAATGTTTGCCACTCACACAATAGCCGTACATATACTGGCCCAATTCACAGTGTAGTCTGATGGCTGACTGTGGTATGGGACATGTCTCAGTCTGGCCCTACAAACAAACAGGCTGATTGGGAATCAGAAGCTGGAGCAGCATGCAACGTTGGATAGAACAGGACCAAGAACACTGACATCTACCCCAGTCTGTACACAGGCCAAGTAATATAATCACAATATGTGGCTACATAATACAGACACTCTGTCAACAACCACCACAAGTACACAGACCTCACTACTGTACAGACTACAACAGAATGTCCAGGTTTTGTCCTCAGACATTAGGCCACCTATACATTACATGTCTGGCAGTCTGATATTTCACTGTCTTGATATCAGGAATTATGTCAGTAAATAATGGTATACTGTACATATCCACCTCTTACTGCATGACATATGAACAAAGGGTGACAGACTTGGGGGACAGAGGCAGAAACACAGGGCAATATTGACATATTGCAGTTATAAACTGAGAACATTGCTGGTGTAACAGGGTTTGCTGTGACATATCTCGTTTGAGGATATAAAGTCAGTAACACACATGGATGTTACCATTTACTGACTATAATCATCAGAGTATGCTACTGCATTTATGAAGACAGAAAATGTGTGAGTGAAACACCAAATCTAAGACTCCAAACTTTGGCCAGTCTGCAGATAGTGCTACAGTTGAGAGTTTTCTCAACCACATAACACTATCATGCCAGACTTTAAATCATGCAGAACAGCCATATCCACACAAACCGTGTTAAACCAACATTACTTCAAATGTAGAACAGCAATATGTACACTCTGTCCCCATGTCTGGAACATCCCCCTCCAGTTTGTTGGCCTGTCTCCACAGTGTTTGTTGTAAGAGGTATTTCCAACTACCCTCTGTGATGCTGTTTGTCACACACCCACATGAAGTCCTGCTCACAGTGAAGGAGAAAGGCCAACACCCACTTGCAGTGCTTATGTATATGAGTGTATTTCCATGCAATTGGCTATAGGAATGATACCACAGCTGTTCCACATGCAATTAGCAAGTGAAGGACTCCAATTCGTGCACAGGCCATCAGCTGATCATGAGCATTACCTACCAATGTCAAGCTCCTGCCTATGCAAAACAGATGCATTTTTCCATATCTACCAGAGAGGGAGAGAGAGAGAGAGAGAGAGAGAGACAGACAGAGACAGAGACAGAGACAGAGAGAAAGAAAGCAAGGATGAGAGAAAGAGCCAAGCATGTTTGCATATGATTTGTGGATTGAGAGAGATCTCTGGGAATTATAATGGTTGCCTATATATACATTTATTGCTGTGGATTGTCTACAACAACCTTTACGGTGTTTGATAACTGTTGGCTTTGACATTGGGACATATGGGTCCTCATTATGAAAATGTAGTAAAAATCACCCTGCAATGGATCCTGTTATCACACATTCACACCAACACCCATACAGGATACTGCTGACACACACTTGCCAGTACTGTGTTTCAACCCCCTACCTAGCTATGTTGTGATAGTACAGTGTTACACAGTTATTGCAGGCGCTGCAGAGCTTATATGCTAGAGAGTTCTCCAAAGGTATCTTTGAAGGTGAGTGACATCAGCTGAGTGCTAAATCAGCTGTCAACAAAAACACACATACTCTCCCCCACCTTATCACAGTTGCCAGGATCAGGATTAGAACTCCTATCTAACTAGTTTGCTATAATAGAGTATTACACAGTCATCACAAGCTCCATGAAGTTTACAGGTCTGACATTTGGTCAAAGGGTTATTTCAAGGTGACTGACATCAGCAGGCATGCTAAAGTAGGCCAATAGCAGGTGTAGTGGTGTGAATGGCCTAAAAATCACACACACAATCACAGTTGCCAGGACCAGGATTAGAACCCCTACATATCTAGTTTGCTTCACTACAGTATTATGCAGTTATCACAAGCGCCACAGCACGTATACGGCTGAGATTTGGCCAAAGGGTTATTTCACGGTCTCACACACAAGCACACACACACGCACACACACACACACACACACACACACACACACACACACACACACACACACACAAAATCACTGTTTTCAGGACCAGGATTAGAATGCTTACCTAATTAGCTTGTTACACGACAGTATCATGCAGTTATTGTGAGTGCCACAGAGCTTATAGGGCTGAGACTTGGCCAAAGGGTTATTTCAAGGTAACTGACATCAGCAGGCATGCTAAAGTAGGCCAATGGCAGATGTAGTTGTGTGAATGGCCTCAAAATTATTCATCTCCACACACACACACACACACACACACACACACACACACACACACACACACACACACACACACTCTTGTCAGGACCAGAACTTCTACCCAACAAGTTTGCTACACTATTGTATTATGCAGTTATCATGAGCACCACAGTGCTTACAAGGTTGAGATTTGGCCGATGGTTTATTTCAATGTGACTGACATCAGTAGGAGTGCTAACATGGGCAATGGAAAGTGCAGTGTGTGTGAATGGGTCATAAATCATTCCTCTGGAAACACACACACACACACACACACACACACACACACACACACACACACACACACACACACACACACACACACACACACCCAGTCATACACAACTTTACATTTGACAGGACTGAGTATACATATGTTACATGAATACTGATTTGTACTATCGTGTTACACAGTTATCACAAGCACCACAGACACTATAGGGCTGAGGCCTATCAAAATAAATGTGTACAGTGATTGACATCAGCTCATCATGTGATATCAGCTGATTGGATGTGTAGTGGGTGGGACAGGCCTCATAATGGAATTCTCTCTTTCACTGTCTGTCTCTCTCTTCCCCACATCTCTATGTGTGTATGTTTGACATATTATAGTGTGTTGGCCTTGGATATGTGTGAGTATTCCTATCCAATGTGTGTGTGAAGCATGAATGGTGTACAATTTGGTGTGCGTGCACAGACATCTGCGAATAACAGATATGTATAGTCCACTGTGATGTCAGACATGGGCTTTATTTCTCTAAGTGTAGGAGCATGCCCAGTATGACCCTCTGTATTGCATGTGTGAATCCATTCAAGGTAGGGTTGTACTCCAGTGCAGGGTTTGGTGTTCTACACATACAGCTAGCAACCCATTTCTGCAGGATATCTGTATATAGGTTGACAATATGGAGTCACAATGGGCGACAGATAGGAGGATACTGTAACTATTGCTGTCTGTGCTGCTTGTGTTACATGGTTGATGTTAGCAGAGATATTCAGACATATGTACTGTTTTACACTGTGATGTATTATGTCATCAACTACTGACAGATATAATTATTTGCTCAGTTATTTACTGGGAAATACAAGATGAATGAAGCTGAGTCCAGTATTGTGGTCCACAACCTACAAATTCTTGCACACTCCTGCCATTCTGGAGTGGTAGCTACAGACACTTGCTGATGGGTGTGTGTAAATGGTCCAGCATCTTGGTACTATGGTGTCTGAGGATCCCCTTTCTTGTACAAATATCGACTTAACAGAATTTCCATATCCTGCTGTGGCCATAACTCTCAGCTGTACAGATTCACCCAGGTTACCCAGAGGCAGGGCTCATATATCTAGTCTGTACCCCTTCACATTGTGGTTTACGAGCAGGTTTGTAGTCACCCATTACTGGGTTTTCAGCAGGGGTAGTATGGGCACACATCAGAGTTTCAGACTTCACACACTCCATAGCGTCCGTGCGTCTACACACCCCACTATGTTATTCTATCCTCTTCCTAACATTATGCGAGCGATATCTGAGAAATATGCCTATAGTTGACCGTTTATCCTAGCGGTATTTATGGATTGGTCCACAGTTCATGCAGTGGGACATGGGGGGGCATGCTACTGGGATTTGTCAACATGGCTTTGCATTTGTGTTCTGTTGACTGTGTTAGGTTGTTAGTTGGGAACTCATGAGATACCATACATTGGCACTACAGGTGAGACACAGGCTTTTGACAGAGGACTGTAGGCCATTTGTTAGTGATCCACGCCATTGCATTCTGTCACTCCTACATTCCCAGGCTGTGAGCCAGTGGATTTCCCTGGGGTGACAGGATAAGTGTGCAAGGTGTTAATGGCAATAGTTCCTGTCCATATTGATCCATTGGTCTGGATGCAGGAAGGGTGCTGCTTACAGCTAAGGACACACCTGCATAGGACAGCTCTTCAGCATGCTGCATTCTGTGGGTATTCCCATACAGAAGTGAGGTCATACTGTACTCATTCCTAATGGCTTGTATATGACCTGTGATAAACCTGTGGCTGACGGTGGGGTGAGATATGTGCATGTGTGATATGGAAGCTACTTGCAGCTGATTCACAGATATACCTGGGACATTCCCCTTATGTTTTCTTGTGCAAGGACATAGGCAGTCTCTCATTACTTAACTGTGCCTTTTGGGATCTGCCAGTGACTGGCCAGACTACATCACTATTCCATACTATATGGACAACTAATGTGCTGCTAACCCGTCTGTACAATTCCAATGTTGTGGGCAGCTGACAGTTAAATATTATGCACTCTGACTAGGGTACTTCCACATGTGTACTGTGTGTATGTATGAGCCCACATTCATGGCGTGCCCATCTTTCAGATGGTGACAGATATTGACACCTGGACAGCGAGTATGGACAACTGCTGACATGGGTATTTCTGAGAAGCATTGTCAGAACATGGCCCTGTCAACCACAGTACTGCCCATAGCCCACCGAGACACAACCCTCCATGCCTACATGCTGACCACTTCCAGACAATATTGAACACACAACAACCTATTACACAGACCCCTACTTATTGCACACATGCAACAATCTATCCTGTAGACTGGGCCAGCTCAGGTAATCTGTGCTCCACTGATACTACTACTCACACTTACATGCTACTTCATTTCTACTTAGGATTGGGGAGGGCACAACTGACAACTGCAAACTGTGCTATGACTGTACTGGTATGTCAGTTAATCTGTTAGCTTATACATCATTTTGTATTCTGTACCTATCGTGCAGCCTGGAGGCATATCAGTGGAGTATAGATCTTAGGTTTTATTGACCTACATTCCAGTTTCAGACTTCTTACCCTTCAGAACTAACATACAACTGTTAGACCTGTTGCAGTCTGTCTGTGTAGGTCTGGAGGGGAGCCGTTCATCATTGGCATCAATTGAAGGCCTTAGCCCAGCCTTTCTTTATGGTCATCTACACCTGTCCTGCTGGCTGAGGCTGGTGGTGGGTATGTGAGCCTCACTGACATGCATGTGTGTGTCCTATAGACACACATTTTAGCCACCGCATGTACTGCAGTGGGATTTGTCAGCTTGTCTAGTACTGCCTAGTGTTTTGACACCGGTATTTGTTATGGATTTCATGCTGCCCATATAGGTGTCCTGTATCTGCTGCCATCCCTTTCAGCCACCCAATTCCCTTGCATGCTAGCATTCATACCATAGATACAACTATCAGAACATACTACTCCATTCAGTAATTGATAGGAAGAGTGACTTACCTTGTGGCTGGACCAGTATTGAGAACGGTGCTGGAGGGGAGACTATGTCAGATGCATATAGTACACTCCCTATACATGGTAAAACACAGGTAGTGTCATATATGACATCCCTTTTACTGTATGTGCAAGTCAGAGACAGGTGTCATTCCCTGGGTCTCTACCATGTCAGTGTATGTGCTATGTGTTGCCTCTTTGCTAAGGCCTGGGCTTACTAGGCATGCCTTCTTCTGTCTACATGGGCAGGCTCAGGTGGTTCCTCCTCCTAGTCCCTCTGTGCCTGTGCTGGCCTTGCAAATGGTGGGGGGCTTTGTGGCCTTGCCCCATGCTGTTCCTGTTGCAGCTGTTTCCACAGGATCTTATTGTGTAGCATGGCACATACTATGAACATCTGTGTACATGTAGCTGGAGAGTACTGCAAGGTTCCACCAGATATATCAAGGCAGCGGAACTGTGACTTCAGCATCCCAAAAACACACTCTGTTATGATTCTGGTTTGTGCATGTGCCTCATTATGGAGTTCTTGTTCAGGTGTGTGTGCATTTCAGGGGGGTGTCATCAGCAACGGCTCTAGTGCGTAGCCAACATCCCTCACTAGGTGGCCATATGGGATGTCCTCACTGGCAAATGACTGGTACAGCTGTGTCATATGCCAGATGTGAGAGTTGTGATAGCTTCCAGGGCTGCCAGCACACACATTCAAGATAATGCCCTGGGCATTGCACACAACCTGGCAGTTGATGGAGGGGAAGCCCCTGCGGTTTATGTAGACCCTACTCCACTTGCTGGGTGGTGCTTTGATGTGTATGCATGTGCAGTCTATAGCACCTACTACCTCAGGATATTCTGCTATTTGGTGGAAGAGATGCATATTGCTGGTCAATGACTCATGGGTGATGGGGAAATATATGTGCTCACCAGCATGTGGTGACATGGCATCCAGGAACTGGTGGAGCACCCTGGATGCTGATGCTGGTGAGATCCCTAGGATATCCCCAGTTGCCCTTTGGAAGTTACCTGTGGCTAGTATTCATAAGCCTACACATACCTTGGAATCCACTGGGATGGGTTCCCCTTTTTTGGTTCTGTGTGTGTGAGGCGGGGCCGGCACAGCTCAACAATATGCTGTAGAATGTCCCTATCCACCCTATAGTGCTCCACTATTTCCAGCTCATGTAGGCCCTGGTAGGTGACCCTGGATCTGTACACTCTTCTCCTCCTCCTCACTGTGGGAAGGTCATCAGCATTCACATCCTCACCACTCTCAGCCTCTTGTACATATTGATGTATGACAGCAACAGCAGTCCCCTATAATTTTGTTAGTTTTGTCAGGTAAAATTTCCCCGTCTGTGTACACCGATGGTGTAGTGTTTGTGGGAAAAACCAGAGTGAAAAGGGTTTGCATTGTTTATAGTGCTGTGCTGGGCTGCTGCATGTGTAATTGGCTGATTCTGATACATTTCACCTGCCAGCTATGCTAGTTCTCTTGGATTGCCTTCTTATTGCTGTTTTCCCTTCCCATTGCCTTCCTGTTTAAGCCCCGAGGCACGCCACGCATACCTAGTGCTCAGATGTGAACTGAGCTACTATTTCCTGTTTTTTTTGTTTTTGTTTAAAACCTGGTGCATGGCGTGCACACCCATTTAAGCAGAGAAAACCGTGCTCAACAATGTGAGACACACCCCCTTCCTTAGCACTGCTTAGCTAAGAACAAACATGGGCTGCAGGGCTCCAAAACATTTTCAACAAGCATGACACACCCCCTACTGAAGTCATCCTCTTGTCCTGCCTACATGGTTCCCTATTCCTGCACCTGCACAGTTAGGTGCAGGCTTCCAGTAGGTAGAAATCTGTGATTTAGTATAGGTCCCTTCATTTGCATATCCTAGTGTGCAGGTCCATATTTACAATTCCCAAGCACACCCTTTCCCAGCAACCACTGATGCCTTGTCTTGTTTTACATTCTGCATGACAATGACTATAATGGCAAAATGCAGATTTCTGTTAAAAGGCATTTTTTGCCCTTTTTTTTTATTTTTGGCACCCCAGTTTTTGCATGCAGCTGCCCTTAGCTTAAATGGCCGAGATCGGCCAAAGAAAATAAAAGTTTTATTTTTATAAAATTTATGTGCCTTTTAATGCCAATGGCCTTATATTTGTCCATTGGCTTTTCTGTTCTACATAATACATGCCTTTCATGAGCTGCCATGCCTCGGTTTGTTAGATGCAAAAATGTATTCAGGTACTAACCGAATACATTTTTGCACTGACACTTCCTATACAGAATCTGTTCAGCTTGCTGGATTGCAAAATCACTTTACTTGCATGGATTTCAACAGCAAATGAGGTGATTTGCATACTGAAAGGAATTCCATGCAGCAACAGTATAGGGATGCTCATGCATGCGAAAAAGGCCCTATCCTGGATTGCATGGTGGCCATATTGCGTGCAAGGGCTGCTACACTGTTCCTGCACAGAATTTGGCCATTCGTGAATCCGACCCTTTGTTTCCTCATTTCAAAAACACCAATATTTGTCAAGCTAGACAGCTGTCACTGCAAATAAGTTATCTATATATAAAGCAGTACTTGTAAAGAAGACTACACACTGTGAAGGATTTCAGACAATTATCCAAAAAGTATCACAAATCAACAAAAGTCAGCTAGTTTGTCTGGCCGCACATTGGAAACCAAGCAGTGTTTCCTAACATGATGGAATTTCCATACCCCCAGGTTTTGATTATATAATGTAAATTAACCTCCATGCATGCCGAGTATATTAATGAGGTCTCAACTCATTATTATTCTTGAATCACTCAATTTGCTTGACATTCTGGGCAAGTAAACATGGTATTAGCAGCTGCATGTTGACATGCGCACATATGGGCAGTACAAGAGTGAGTGTTAATATTTTTGGCTAGATAATACCTTATAAGTGTAACTCACTAGCAGTTCTGCTCATTCATTTATTTGTTTAGCACCCCTGCTAATGAGATTAACACTTACCAAGCATATAAGTAAGACAGAGAAAAACTTTAGTGTGAAGGTTTATATTATATTTATTTCCTGAGTCAGGAGAGAGCCTCTGTATTCACTTTTGGTTAACATTTTGTAAAAGGTTAGATGCCTATAATGACAAAGTGGCTGTAGACTGTAGTATGTAGATATATATATATATATATATATATATATATATATATATATATATATATATAGTTTACTATTATATACTTGCGGCTGACTCAGTCAAACAAGTTTGCATGAAACCCGAACTTTGAACATTGGCAATGCTGAACTCTGATATTGCAGAAGTGCAAATCTTGCACCTATCTTGACCCATGTTAATGCTCAACCCTAGATTGTAATCGGTTTGTAATTCGTCAATACCAGAGTTCAGCATTGTCACTTTTCATGGACCCAGGTCAATGACACAACCATTCGACCGAGTCAGCCATATATATATATATATATATATATATATATATATATATATATATGTGTGTGTGTGTGTGTGTGTATATTTATTTATTGGAAGTTTGTTAACAGGAAAAGTCCATTGGGCCAGTATGAGCCCTTTTTCTGTGGAAGCCCAGGGAGAAAACCTCCATGTACATGTGACACCTGTGCCCTGGCCCAGCAATCAAGGAGCCTCAGTCCTCACCACTAACAGCAGTGAGGGTCATATCATATAAGAGAAAACAGTAACAAATACACACAGTAAAGTGCAATTTCCCTTAAGAGCACACAGAGATCACAATCAGTGTGGGGCTGGCCGCACCTTTGCTCTCCAGGTCCCCAATAAGACTCCCCACTGGCACAGCTATAGGTTCCAGATCTCAGCCTAGTGGGAAAGCTAAAAACTCCTGCACTCTCTCTGTCCAACCAGTGCTTCATGTCCCTGCCCAAGTAGCTGACACACACACACACACACACACACACACACACACACACACACACACATACACCAACAAGCACACACTTTGAGAAGAGTTTATACAACCACACAGACACTCCTGGGGAAGTCTGGCACAGGTTCTCCAACTGTGCCCCCTTTACCCAGACTATACAGTAGTACCAGCTGCCTCCACCCACCAATATTTATCAGCTCTCAAAGGCCCTTAAAAGGGTGTCCAATTATTACTGTGCAATATTATTATCCAATTGGTAGTATAGCCCAGGGCTAAAGCTATAGAAGTGGCTTTGTACAATTTTACCAAAGGCATGCAAGTACTCTAAAGAGCTTAAATTATCTCTACAAAAACAGCCACAATTGAAAAGATTTAAAAATATTTAATAAATAGTCAAAAAACAAGACAATACTTTTTACTACACAGTGCTAGTCAAGAGTTCAGAGATCACAGAGTAATACTTAAAATAATTCAGTAGTACAGTAATGACATCACAGAAAAACACTTAGTCTAATCTTTCTAGTTTCTAGCTATTTCTAAGAGAAAACAAAAATCTAAGCTGAATTTACATATAGAGCACGAAAGTGCTGGTGAGTTGGATGGTCAAGACAAAAAATGCTTAATGCTCTCTGATCCTCTCTGTTTATAAACTCACATTCCTGGTTCACATTATATAATTCTTCACACTTCCCTGGGTTCCCAGGCTAACAGAAACTACATTTACATTCTTCACCTCTGGGCAGAAACCAGAGCAATAAAGGACATTTATGCATGCAAATTCTGGCCATTAACATTTTACAAATGACAGAATTATCTATAAAATTCTATCTGGCTAAGATGGCAGCCTTCACCCCCCCCCCCGGAGAACTCAAGCTAGTTTTTCAAGTGACCCTTGAGAAACGCTGCTTGAGAGGATTAGGTCTATCTGAGTATACCTTACCCCGTTCCCTGTCTTGAGAGCCCATCTGCATTGGCATTGCTAATCCCACTGTGGTGCTGCACAGAGATATCATATGCTTGCAACCCCAGGCTCCATCTTAGCAACTTGGCATTTTGCTGGCTGGCTCTGTTTAACCATGTTAGGGGGATGTGATCTGTCATAACAGTGAATTTTCTTCCATACAGATAAGGCTGAAGTTTCTGCAGTGCCCACACTATGGCTAGACATTCCTTTTCTACAGCTGCATAGCATTCCTCCCAGGGTTGGAGCCTACAACTGAGATAAACCACTGGGTGCTCTTCTTCCTCTGAAGAAATCTGGCTAAGTACAGTCCCCGTCCCATGGTTTGAAGCATCCACCTGCACAACAAATGCTTTGCTGTAATCTGTATTGGTTAACGTGGGGGGGTCCTCCCAAAGCTTCTTTAAGCATCTGGAATACATGCTCACATGCTGGGGTCCACACTAGCTTATTTGTCCTGTTCTTCCTTGTCAGGTCTGTGAGGGAAGCAGCTATGGTACTATAGCTGGGGACAAACTTTTGTAGTACCCTGCAGTCCTTAAAAATGCCCTCACCTGCTTTTTAGTAACAGGTGTTTGCCATGCCTGAATGGCTTCTACTTTGGCAGGTTCTGGCCTTATCATACCACTCCTCACTCTATGTCCTAGACAGGAGAGCTCTGCCATACCACCTGACATTTGCTCAGCTTAATGGTCAACCCTGCCCTCTGTAGTCTGCACAGCACCTCCCTGACATGCTGAAGGTGCTCTGGCCAGGAATGGCTGAAGATGGCAATGTCATCTAGGTAAGCAAGGGCAAACCCTCCTGCTCCTGCTAGGATATGATCTGCCAACCTCTGGAAAGTTGCTGGGGCATTTTTCATCCCAAAGGGCATCTTTCTGAACTCATACAAGCAAAAAGGAGTCACAAAGGCTGACTTCTGTCTTGCACTGGGAGTCAAGGGCACCTGCCAGTAACCCTTGGTAAGATCAATGGTTGTAAGATACTTAGCCCCACCCAGCTGCTCTAGGCCCTCATCTGTCCTAGGCATGGGGTAAGCATCCAAATCTGTGTGACTACTTAATTTCCTGTAGTACACACAGAACCTGGTGCTGCCATCCTTCTTTGGCAACAGCAGCACTGGGGAGGCACAGGGACTGTTGGACTCTTGAATCACCCCTAGTTCCAACATCTCCTGTACCCCTTCCATCACAGTCTGTTTGACTCTCTCAGACACTCTATAAGGGGCCTTTTTAATGGGCCTTTGGTGTCCTGTATCCATTTGATGCTGCCCCAGGTGGGTACACCCTATTTTCCCAGTGAACATGTCCCCAAATTCCTGAAACACTGCTCTGATTTCCCGGACCTGGGTAGGAGATAGCTGCTGGAACAATGCTACCCCTTCCACTGAAGTGTCAGCCTGAGCAACACTGAGAAGATCAGACCCCAGATCTCCCTCAGACTCCTCCTGCAATCCACTGCAAATGCTCAGCACAAGGGCCTCCCTATTATGCTAAGTTTCATCATGTTAACATGGTACAATTTGTGCCCCTGCCTTCTGCCTATCAGTTCCACCATGTAGTTAACATCACTTACCTTTCTTACCACCTTGTAGGGTCCCTCCCAAACTGTTTGCAGCTTGTTGTGTCTGACAGGAATGAGAACCATTACCTGCTGCCCTACAGCATACTCTCTAGCTCGAGCATTCCTGTCATACCACACCTTTTTCTGTTGTTGGGCTTCTGCCAGGTTCTCCTGGGCCAAGCCCATGAGTTTCCTGAGCCTTGTCCTGAGGTTTAAGACATATGCCATAACAGACTCCTTGTAAGACTCGCACTCCGCTTCCCACTCATCTCAAATTAAATCTAGAGGTCCCCTCACCCTACGCCCATACAACAACTCAAAGGGTGAAAAACCTGTGGATTCTTGGGGAACCTCTCTGTAAGCAAACAACTGATGGGGCAAATATTTGTCCCACTCCCTCTTGAACTGATCTGCAAATGCCCGTAAAATGGACTTGATTGTAGAGTTTAACCTCTCAACAAGACCATTAGTCTGGGGATGGTAGGGGATGGTCTTCATGTTTTTCACCCCACAGAAATTCCACAGACAAGCCAGCAGATTTGACATGAAATTGACACCTCTGTCAGTCAGCATTTCTTTTGGGAAACCTACCCTGCTGAAAATCTCTAACAAAGCATTTGCCACCTTCTCTGCCTCAATGTAGGACAAAGCTACTGCCTCAGTGTATCGTGTAGCATAATCCACTACCACTAGGATATCTTTTTTTCTCTGTGGAACTTGGGGTACTTAGAGGACCCACAATATCCATAGCTACCCTTTGAAATGGCTCCTCAATCACAGGCAAAGGCATCAAAGGAGCTCTCACCTTGTCTCTTGCCTTGCCTACCTTTTGGCACTGCTCACAGGTCCTGCAGTACCCTGCTACATCTCTGGAAATTCCAGGCCAATAGAAGGTCTGCATAATATGCCTCTTTGTACATTTTATGCCCATATGACCTGCAAAGGGAATATCATGGGCTATTGCTAGAAGCGCCAGATGATAGGCTTTAGGCACTACCAACTGCTGTACTCTCTCACCTTCTAGCCCTCCCTCAGGGGTCCACTCTCTGTACAGTAACCCTTTGTCCCAGTATACAGATTCCCTCTTTCCTTGAGAATCAGGTGCCTCCCTAGCTACCTGCCTCAGGCCTTGCAATGTAGGGTCTTAGAGCTGAGCCTGTCTCAACTTTCTCCTTGTAACCCTTCCCAGCTATCCTTCCACAGGAAGTCTGGCATCCTCAGACAGTGGTGCCTCACTCTCAGCCTGGGTACTCTTACTCACCTCTACCTTTGCAGTCACTCTGTCGAAGTTACCATCAGTACCCACAAGCAGCTGTGGCTCACATTCAGTCTCACTGTTACAGAGTAGCTCTCTCCCTATAGTAACCATCTCACCAGTCCTGGCTGCAAGTATACAGTCTGTGTGGGTCTCCCCCAGGCTACCAGACCGACATGCTTGTCTCCTAGCCTGACTGTGTGTAACTGCATAAGCACATGGTACTGCCTCATGCAAATCCTTCCCTATCAGGACATCTGCAGGATGGTGGTTCAGTACCCCTGTTGTCTCAAGAGAACCTACTATTGGCATTTTGTCTTTCCACTTACTGGCTCCCTCACCTTTTGTTCCCCACCTTGCCTCCGTGGACATCTGTATGCCACATGGCCCCACTGGTTGCATTCAAAACATTTAACCCTAGGTCCTGGACATGTAACTGGACTAGTGGCTTCCCCTGCTACTGGCAGATTCTGTTGGGGCAGTTTGTGCTGCCCACCATGGGCTCCTTTAGACCCATGAGCAGTACGGGGGTCCCTTTCCTGTGCAGGGCTACCCTGCTTGCTAGGTATAGGTCTCCATTCTTCCCCAACTTATCTGAAGTAGCACATTGTCTATCAGCTAACTAGATCCTCATGTCCTCAGGCAAAGTGCTAAGGACTTGTTCCCTCACCAAAATGTTGGCCAGCCCTTCAAAAGTAGTGACATGACATCCACTCACCCACCTGTGGAAATAAGTGCACAGTTCAGCAACATAATCACACACACTTCCATCTGCCTTGCGTGTATGCTCACAAAACCTTTTCCTATACGTTTTAGGTGTTAGTTTAAAGAATTCTAACAAGTGATTTTTAACAGCAGTATAATCAAAACATGCAATGTCAAATATTTTTGGCAAAACAGTTACAGTTTTACCATGGAGTAAGGGGGTCAGGAACCGTACCCAGAGCCTTTGGTCAACACTATACTGTTTGCATACCCTGTCAAACATAGGAATGAAACTATCAAAATTATCCCCCTCTTTAAACTGTGGAAGAAATTTACTGACCTTTTGTGCTTCTGGGGTCCAGTTACTCCCTTCCCCATTACCTCCAGAACTCTGGTGAAGAGTCAACATTTCACTATCATGTTTCCTCTGCCGCTCCTTTTCCTCGGCTTCCAGGCGTAGCAGTTTCTCATTCTCCTCAGCCTGTAGACTCCTCAGTCTCTCAGCAACTTCTGTCTCCAAACACCTGGCCTCCAAATCAAGTTTCTTTTGCTCCAGATAGATTTTTAAGTCCTCTGCAGAAAGGTTGAGCTGTCCATTCTCCAAGGGTATTATATCTCCACTGCCAGTCTAATTGTCCTTGTGGTTGCTGCTTTCTGATACAGCTGTAAACAAGGTTGCAATCAGGTCTGCCTTAGTCAGGTTTCCATGCACCAATCCCCTAGTCTGGCACATCTGCCTGCTCAACCTGACTAACTAAGCTAACAAAAGAAATAATACAATTGTGATCTGAACTCTGAGTATTCGCTGCGTGGCTGACTTAGAGTACAAAACACCTTCAAAGCTCACTGTACCCAAGCTACAGGAATTCACTCTACCCACAAAACTACAAGCCATTTAGTATTTGCCACCAATTAATATGTGATATGGATATCCCACCACTGCCAAACAATTAATATAGGATGCCCATACCCTGGCCCAGCAATCAAGGAGCCTCAATCCTCACCACTGACACCAGTGAGGGACATCTCATATGGGAGGAATGGATAACAAATACACACAGTCAAGTGCAATTTCCCTTAAGAGCACACAGAGATCATAGTCAGTCCGGGGCTGGTAGCTCCCTTGCTCTCTAGGTCCCCAATAAGACTCCACACTGGCACAGCTATAGGGTCCAGATCTCAGCCAAGTGGGCAAGCTAAAACCTCCAGCACCCTCTCTGTCCAACCAGTGCTTCGTAGCCCTGCCCAAGTAGCTCACACACACACACACACACACACACACACACACACACACACACACACACACACACACACACACACACACACACACACACACACACACACACACACACACACACACACACACACACACACACACACTTTGAGAAGAGTTTATACAACCACACAGACACTCCTGGGGAAGGCTGGCACAGTTTCTCCAGCTGTGCCCCCTTTTCCCAGACTATGCGGTAGTACCAGCTGCCACCACCCACTAATATTTATCAGCTACTCAAAGGCCCTTAAAAGGGTGTCCAATTGTTACTGTGCAATATTTGTATCCAATTGGTAGTATAGCCCAGGGCTAAAGCTATTGAAGTGGCTTTGTACAATTTTATCAAAGGCATGCACGTACTCTAAAGAGCTTAAATTGTCTCTACAAAAACAGCCACAGTTGAAAGGGTTTAAAAATATTTAATAACAAATAGTCAAAACACAAGACAATACTTTTTACTACACAGTGCTAGTCATGAGTTCAGAGATCACAGAGAAATACTTAAAATAATTCAGTAGTACAGTTTTGACATCACAGAAAAACACAGTCTAATCTTTCTAGTTTCTAGCTATTTCTAAGAGAAAACACAAATCTAAGATAAACTTACATATAGAGCAAGACAGTGCTGGTGAGTCGGATGGTCAAGACAAAAAATGCTTAATGCACTCTGATTATTTGTGTTTTTAAAATCACATTCCTGGTTCACATGACATCATTCTTTACAGTTCCCTAGATTCCCAGGCTAACAGAAAGTACATTTACATTCTTCACCTCTGGGCAGAAACCAGAGCAATAAAGGACATTTATGCATGCAAATTCTGGCCATTAACTCTGGCCTTAACACAATAGCAATAATTCCTTCATCTAAACCGGCCGGAGCCGTGTTTACATCAAAGGGTCACAACATGGTTTACTTGGTCAGTAGAGTGCACTGTTGTTACATTTTTTTTCAGTTCCACATATAACACTATTTTTACCATTTAAGAAAACAAACCTGTGGCTTACATTAATATTTACAAATGACAGAATTATCTATAAAATTATATCTGGTTAGGCTGGCAGCCTTCACAGTACATACATACAGAAACAATACAAGTAACAATTACATCAAAATTAATACAGGGTAATACAGAAATAAGTCAGCAGAGGTTATTACAAACAAATAGACAATACCATCAATAAAGCACATCAAATTACTGCAGAGTATTACAGAAATAAAAGTCAGCAGAAGTGATTACAAACACATAAGAAATAACAAAACTGTACAGTATGCCAAAGTTATAGGTTCATGGTGCATTAAGCATTAAGATTTCTGGGAGGTCAATAACCTGTGATATTTAAATTGAAAAAAGAAAAAAAATAGGGAGTGTAGGAAGTTATAAGAGTCAGGAGAAGGAGGAAGAAGAGGATGCCTGAGTGGAAGGTAAAGTTTTGAGAAGGTTTATAAAACTTAGAAAGCAAGATTCATACTCATCACAAAATGTACTGTACAACGGAAATGCAAGGCTATAACACACAAAAGTTGAAATCAGAAAGTCTTATTTTGCAGATAGTTGTTTGTAACCTCCCGTGCTTTACCCCCCTCACTTCTGCAATGATCACAGTTACACAACTGCATAGTCACAGAACAAATGATATCAGTGTGACAACATGGGTCAATTTACAGCCTAACTGTAAAGTTTATGTGTACAGCACAGGGAGCCACAAAAGGGCTTGCCATCCTGGTGGTGTGTACCTTGGATCTAGATGACTATCATTTTTAAAGTGATAGCCCGACTATGTGAATAAATGTGGAAAAAGCTATTGTGGACAGACAGAGTGTTAAGCATATGTGCTTAACTTATTCTTTACATGTAAATGATCAGGTGTCAAAACATGTTTCTCATGTCAGTGTCTCATTGTAATGCCATAGGTGCAGTGTTCAGATCTTTTAAAAGTGCCATCTGTTTAAATGCACCTTCACAGTAAACATTTTACTTGCATAAACCCACAAAGTTGAGAAATCAATACATTGTTTCATGAATACAATTTGTTTGTATTCATCTTTTGAGTAACAGTTGGCATTCTGTGTCTGTACCTGTCAACAATGCCCTCCCCTGAATGACTGTTGACTTACTATTGCAAAGTTTGAAAGTTTAGCTCTGCATGCACAACATCGATGCATCTTGCTCTGCATGTTGGATATTATAGACCTTTAGAAAATGCTTTTTTATATAACTTCCAATATGGCTCAACATGTTATTGAAGTATATGTTCTGACTAAAAGCATAAGAGGTGCTGGATTTTTATCCTAATTAGGGACAGTTTATCTTTATGTTGCATACTATGTGTGATTTCTGTTTTTCTTTACTTTAAGCTGAACTGCACATACTATTTATAACACTGATGTTGAAATATAGTAATGTACTGTGGCTACTAAACATGGTAATGTGACCTTTGTCACCTGTGTGTTGCTCATATCAATGATTACAGTAAAAACCCACTTCACTGCTCTTGCTGTAAAATAAACAGTACACATGCAATAAGATAAGGTATTAAAGTTTGCAAATGTAATTTAGAATTAGGGAAATATGAAGAATACAGCAATATAGCTTTTAAAGCATCTAGCAACATTGTTTTGATGGCAGATAGTTTTAATGATCCCAGGCTATATGCTGTGGAAAACATCACTTTATGTAAACTCTGTATGACCCTGTCCTAAATATTTTTTATCCTGTAAATATATTGAAAACAACAATTCATCACAAGCAAGATCATAGGCTCATAGGTTCCTAGATGTTTACTAGGATAATGCACTGAAAAAGGCTGTATTGCATAAACCAGTATGCGGCATTTGCTCTTCATTATTTTGTAATAACGTTTTTTTGCTGACGTTTGAGTGCTGGCCATTTGTTTTTTTTCTGGATACCTTTTTAAACCTGGCCATGCATCCCAAATCTCTGATAAGCTCTGGTACCCTTGATAAATGTATGCAGAGGCTTGGGAGATGAAACATTTATAACCAGGGACCCGAGTGGGAGACAAACCATTTGCAGTATGCCTGTGTCCATTAGAGACATAGGTGTCAAACCAGGTTGAATTTCCTGTTCATCATCCAATTTTCGACATTACACTTGAATTGGGTTAGAGATGAACTTTGCATTACATGGATGGGGAGCCACTTCCAGAGACGGGGTAGTCTCTGAGATATATACCTGTTTCTCCAACAGGTCTTATTTATATCACAGGCAAGGGTTAAGTCATTAGAATGGGTAACTCTGGTGCTGTTTGTTTTGTGGATAGGCAAGAGATCCATCAGGGTAAGGTCTGACAATGCCTTGTATGCCAGGCATCGATCTCCTCTCAACAGCTTGTAGGAGACAAAAAACAGGGATAGGACCTTGAGTTAGTCTATATAGGATATGTTACTTAATACCTGTATTCTTTTAGTGTGGAACCTCTGCAGACATTCGAATTGTTAGATATGCCTGGTTAGGTACATACCAAAGGGGAAATTGTACTCAATGACAGGTCTGATGAATGCCAAATATGGTTGAACAATGACTTACTTTGACCTAGATGCCATACATTTGTTTATAGGTTGTACAACATAGAATGATTTCCTTATTACTGTAGAAGTGAAGCCAAAAGCTAGATTTGTGAGTAGTCCCTGACTAGTGGGTCAACTCTTAGGGGTGTATTATCAATATGATGGTTACCAGGAGTGGATGAATTCTCAAATGATGCTATTATGCATTTCTTGGCATTTAGTTTTAGTCCATGGCTCTAACACAAGTAATATTTAGCTTTTCCTGGGAAACATGTGTGCCGGTGTGAGCCAGCTGGTGTCCAACGGGTGACATAAGGGTTTATACCTAACCTTTTGAGTTTGTCAATGCAGGGTATTGCATCAAATGCCTTGGCTAGGTAAAGGTAGCCAGTGTGAGCCATTTTGCTCTTATCCATTGCTTTGGTGAACTTCTCAAAGAAGTCCACCAAGTTGAATAGGCATGACATGCCCTTGACAAAACCAAATTGGGCTGGGTCCAGTGTCTGGAGGTTTCTTACGTCATTATTGATTATTCTGGTGATACTTCTTTCCATGGCTTTGCATATGAGACTAGTGAGACTTATGGGCCTGTAGTTTGTACAGAGGGATAAATGTTACTGTTCTCTATTTGTGAGGCACAAAGCCTGTTTGGAGGCTACCATAAATTTGCAATTCCATAAGGCCTAATAGGTCATGTTACATGCTGTTTAGAAAACATCTTGGGATATTGTCTGAAGCCACTGATGTAGTGGTTTTGGCCTTAGACAGAGCATTATGGACCTGTTTCCTAGAGATAACAGGTGGGGTTATAGTTGGTGGTATTTCCTAAGGGAAGTTTGGGGGTGCTAAAATTTATTCTGAATTTGTTGGCCAGTAGTTTTGTTATATCATCTGGCTCAGTATAGATGGCTCATTAACAATGAGTTCTGCACATAATTGTATATTGCCTTTGAGGTTGTGGACATAGCTAACAAATGCCTTGTAGTTGTCATTGGCATTGGAGGCCAAATTAACTACAAATTTGTCCTCTGAGTTGTTTGTTTAGTTTGATGAAAGTTCTTTCATCCTGCTAGGTCATGCACCTCATAATTTTTGTTGTGATTTTCTTCCTGCTATTATACAGACTACTGGTGTTGTGATTCCACCAGAGTGACTTGTTTTTTGAGTTAGTTCTCTGTTTTTTCCTGGTGGGTACAGCTGTCTCTATGCAGCTATTAACCTGCTTATATAAGGTTTCTGTGAACAGTTCCTTGTAGGCAGCAGTGCTCCCAGTGTTTAGGGGGGCTTAAAATTTTGCCAGATTATAACTTAGTAGGAAGTTAGCCTTGGAGTACTTTCCGAATATTCCAGGATTTGCTGGGGTTCCAGATTTTATTTTTACTTCAAAGGAGATCATTTTGTGGTCTGACCTTACCAGAGAAGACAATACACTAGGAGGTGTTCAGCACTCTCTCTTATTAGCGAGTAACAGATCCAGTATGTTTGCCCCCCCCCCCCCCCCCAGGTTGATGTGTTGGCAATCTGGATGAAGGAATTTGTGTTTATAAAATCCAAGAATCTCTCTGCCTGTGCATTTTGTGTTGTATATGATTCCCAGGTAATAGTGAGGTAATTAAAGTCGCCTTTGAATATGGTTTTGGACTGGATGGTGAGTGTTTCCAATAAGTTTAAACACATGTTATGGGTTTTCTGGGTCATAGAGGGGGACCTATAGCTTGTGAGGAAGTGATATAGGATTTTGCTTATGGGGATTTGAATGTAGAGAAGTTCAAGTGCATTGTCCTGTTTGACCAGCCTTGAGGTATGTTTATTTTTGATATAAATCGAGTCACCTCCACCTTAATCATTGTCTATCTAGTAGCTGGTCTAAATGTGTGGAAGGCATTATAGCCTAGCATTGCTGGTGCGCTTGCCACAGCATTAAACTATGTCTCATTGACTGCACAGAAATCAGCACTCTATATGGTGAGAAAGCTTGTAGGGAGTCGAGATTTTTGTTTAAACTCTTAGCATTAAGCAGTAACACCTGTAGATTTTCTTGGTTTTGATTTGCTATGTACGAAGTACTTTCAGTTTGGCATTTCCAAAAAAGACACTATGGGGAATGACAAAATCTTTTAGCTAATATTTGAAAGCCTAGAGTGAAGAAGTGCAGACCATCCTTGGCAAAGCAGCATGGTCTGTTGATCATCTCTTTCCATGCTGACAAATATTGCACCCAATTAGAATGACACCAGAAACTAAGCCAATTACTAGTCAGTTATGTTTTTTTTTCTAATTGTGGCCTCATCCTTGGAGAAGGTAAAATGCTGCTCAATGCTAGGCTCCATCCACGCTGGGACATATATTCTAAGAGCTTTATGATGTCTCTCTTCATATAGTCTAGGGAGGTATGTCTCACATTATTTATACCCACATGAACTATGACTGAATCATACAGGTATCTGTGGTCCAGTGACCTGAAAGCATGCATAATGTGGCAGATCCTGGTCCCTGACAAGCAACTGACCCTGACTTTATCCTTACTCAGCCTGGTGGGAGGGTCATCAGTGTGTCTCACGATGGAGTCTCCGATGACCATAATGCTGGATTGTGCAGTGGCTTGCCTTATGGACTTAGAAGTAAAGGCTTCAGTTGTATTTGATTTATTCTTAGTGCAACAGCTGGTATGGAGCACTGACAGGAATGACTACAGAGAAATGGAAGTTCATATCCTATGGCAAAAACTCAGAAAATAATAATTACACACTTGCTAAGACTTTGTCATTAGTATTGCAAACAAGCTTGGCTTTGTCATGCATTTACCATTGAAGATAGTACAAAAATAGATTATATAGCAAACATTCCAGAGAAACACATATTTGCCTAAAATCATTACTCCAAAAAGGAACACATTTACACACATATATATATATATATATATATATATATATATATATATATATATATATATATATATATATATATATATATATATATATATATATATATATATACACACACACACACACACACAGATATATATATATATATATATATATATATATATATATATATATATATATATATATATATATATATATATGTATGTATGGGTCTACTTCATTTCACCTAACTTCCAGTTCACTGACTTTCATTTCACTGACCCCATTTCACTGAAATTTCATTTGACTGACACTTCATTTCACTGACACTTCATTTGACTGACAAGTATTATTAGCAAGAAAATGGAATATGCCCCCTTCCCCACTGTAGTTAGAATATATAGTTGGGGGGGTGTGGGGGGCGCAGCCCCCCCACTTCATTTCAAATTATATTGTTAAGTTTTGATATAATATTGCTTAGTAAAAGAAAAGTAAGTGGGGGGCTTCACCCCCACCCCCCAACTATATATTCTAACTCCAGGGTCGCACTACAGTGGGGAAGGGGGCATATTCCATTTTCTTGCTAATAATACTTGTCAGTCAAATGAACTGTCAGTGAAATGAAGTGTCAGTGAAATGAAATTTCAGTCATTTGGTCTCAGTCAAATGGGAGTCAGTGAATTGGAAGTTAGGTGAAATGAAGTAGACCCATAGATATATATATATATATATATATATATATATATATATATATATATATATATATATATATATACACACATATATATATATACACATATACACACTGATCTTCAGAATAGAATGCTTCAACTTACAGCCTTAAATGTCAGTTTCTGTGTCGTGTTAACAATTAGTACACAAAGTTCAAATGTCCATGTCACTTTTTGTCAATGATTCAAGTCCAAGATGGTGTCAGTCTATATTATTAACTTTATGTGTATGATCAAGGCTTTGTAAAGTATTTAAACTAAATTTACGCAAGGACAACACTGAATGGCAACAAGATCATATAGATTTTGATATCATATGTGATTGTTGCAATGTTCGTGTTATCAATTCTATCAACCATCTCAGAATATGTGTGCAGAGGTGGCAATATATCATTTGAAATTTAACTTATATATCAACATGTTTTATATATGTATATATAGTATCTATCTATTTATATAAATATTATATATATATATATATATTTTTTTTTTCTAATATATATATATATATATATATATATATATATATATATATATATATATATATATATATATATATATATATATATATATATATATATATATAGCTAGATATAGATATATGTATAGATTAGCTAGCTAGATACAGATATATATTCATGTACGAAATCTACCAGTTGGCACACATGGCCAAGTCTTACTGCCATGTTTCTCACCTAAACTGAACATTAAAGGCTTAATCCATACATACATACATACACTTCTAAACCAGTTCTGTGCTTTCTGTTGTGCAAATATAGTTGGCTAGTTTGGCCATCATTACCAGAGAATGGTACATACTGGATCAAATTCGGGTGATCTTTGATAAGACATGACAGGTGATGGAGAGGGCAGTGTTTCATTTAGAACATGGAGGTGATATGAGAAGGAGTTAAAGATTTTTGTTGGACTGCTTGTGACATTTTACAGTAAAAGGATTCTGCGGAGTTACTATATGGGGTCACAGTACAAGGTTGAGGCATAGAATACATTATCCAGGACTGTCTCCAGTGCACAGGGCATTCCATGTACAGATGAACAATACCATCACCATTAAAGTGACTTATAAAGGCAAACACAGGACTACCTTCGCTGATGGGTGGAATACTTTCTGACTCACAACCAACATAATTTGTGTAAGTGTAGTGGCCGATAACTAGGCAATATAATACCATGACTTGGAAGCAAAAGCAGGTGATCATTATTTTTTTTCTTTCATGCGTAGCTTCTGCATAGACTGTTGAAAAATGGGGAGGTGCACCAGAAGAGTCTGTGACAGCACATGGGTCTAGGTAGAATGGTTGCCATTTCATAATATCAGTTATTATAAAAATAAGTTATCAGCTCTCTAGCTTTTGCAGCATTATATTAGGCATTGCTTCAGTAAACATAGATATCTGTGGGTTCAAGTCCAAGCTGCAACAAGTAGTCCATCTTACTTAATTACTTATTGTTCTGCAATCTATAACTTAGAAGTATTTTGCTTCAGTTCTCATATACCTTACATGACTTGTAATGCATAAACCAGCTTTTCTATTCTTTCACTATTTGTATAATGTGTATAATACTGTGTAGATTAAGATTTACTGTAATAGAAATGAATCACCTCACATTCATATGTGGATGTGAACAACCTAAACATTTATGTGGGAATATGCATCAAGTGGAATATATTCCAGTCTTGTCACATTTAGCACATTTATGATATTTTCTCTATTGCCTCTTGCCCCAATGTCCATCTTTGCTTTTTTTGGTTACAACATTTGGACTATCATTCTTGCTGCAAGATGATCACCACATGAGAAGCTACATTAGCCATAGGGGCTCAGCTCATCATCCCTACACAGGTCTTTGCAGTGGCTTGAATATAGGCATCAAAGGTACCCAGCACTTCTGGTCAAAGCCTGGCAGCACTGGCTACACAAGCCCTGCATTACCTTTACCACCTGCATCAGGTAGCTTTTCCCCAGGGACTGGTACCCACTGGGAGAAGTGCTAGTGGATGCATTTCTCAACAGGAGCTGACATGGCTGGTTGAGGAGATTGTAAAGAGTTGCCTTAGTGCTCACATTGACCATATGAAAAGGATTTTGCAGCAAATTGCCAAATCATTCCCCATCTGGCATTGCCTGAGGTGTTTGCAAAAAAAGGCAGTGGTGACAATTCTGAGGGTGAGCTCTTGATTCCCACTGTATTCACACTGGATATGGAAACACCTCCAAAGTCCCATACCTATGCATGATCATGATGTCCCCCAACCTCTTTTCCATCATCGTCCCTGCTTGCCTTATATGTCCTGTTTGTCTGGGCCTGCTATTTAACCTACCCTACATGTATACCTCACTTATTCCTAAATCCCCTCCTCAACATTCCTGTCTCTTAAAAAAGGAAAAGAGCAGACATCTTACAAAAATATCCCCAGCATATCTCTCCACTTCACATACATGTGTTTGTATGTGTGTGTGATGCACTCAGTTTGCTCCAATTAGTCACACAACATTATAATGCTGTTGTTACACATCCATTATGACTGGACTATCCATTTTTATTTAATTATTTATAGTACAGTGTTAGGCTGAGAAGAAGTGGATAGCATTGTGCCCTCCCAGCACTATGTTGCACATTCCTTAATAGCTTTCCCAATGTCTTACCCTCTGCTTGCTCCACATTTTCACCGCTATCCTATAAACCTCATTTCACAGAATTCATTTGGTCAAATAAAATAGATTCACATTCTACACATATGGCCTTAAATGGCCCATAAACAAATGTCTCTATTCTGTTCTAAGCATCTGTGCCATGTTTTGTATTGACCATCACCACTATGTATACACTATGTATACTTCAGTAACAGTAAGTGCTTTTTCAAGTCCTATTGCAAAAACTAATGAGATGTGGCCTTCAGTCATATTCACATGCTCATCTTTGAGATATTTTATTAAACCCTGGCTCACAACAGAAAGCAATCCTGATAGGAGTACAAGGAGAAAGTTGGCTTGCCATTGAAATGTTGGGACTCAAAATGCCAAGTGCCAACATGCTGAAAAAAAGAACAAAAACAAAGGAGAAGTTTCATCCTAAATTAAAAATAAATAAATAAATAAAAATTAAAAAAATATATATGTGTACTTTAAAACTATGCCATCAGTTGCAATGATCTGGAGATTAACAGTCAGGAATGCAGAGTGACACTCCACTGGCTGATATGTCCAACTATCACTAAACATGTAACGGTTTAATACATCTAAATGTGACATTAGTGCTGGCTATGTATAAATTCCCAATGATACAAATATGAACAGTGTTTGGACTCCCATTGAGTTGGAGTGTATGTGCAACAGGTTTCAGTTCTGAGCACACTGTGGTTCATAATGGTGATGGACTGCATTACCAAACATGTTAGATGAGGCAGAAAGACAAAGTTGCTGTGTGTAGATGATGTAGCATTATAGACAGACCCTGAAAAAGAACCTTGGCATACGATAGGGTAGGGGGATGTAATGCAAAACTGAAGGCAAACTGGTTGAAAGTGAGTACAGATAAGATAGTTGTAATGGAAGCAAATTAGGAATCAGAAAAAATTAGAAATGAGATAGAAGGAAAAACAGTGGAAAATGTTAACTGCTTAGCCAACTGACACACACAGTCATACAGTATGATATAAATCTGACAAAGAAGCTGAAAAGAAAAGTGGACAAAACAGGGGTGTAAAGAATATCACCATATGGCATAGAAACATGGGCAGTGAAAGCAGAGCAGTTGAGAAGCTAGAGAGGATGGAAATGAAGTGCTTGAAATGGGTAGTAGGATGCATACTGTAGGACAAAGAAATGAAGACATCAGAGCAGACACCCGAATAGCTCTAATTGCAGAGGTCTAAGAGAACAGATAATGGTGGCTTGGGCACATGTGCAGGAAAGCAGAAGACAACCTGCTGAAGATGATTTTGGACACTCAGGAAGAAGGCAAGAGGAAATGAGGGTGTACAGCAAAAGCTGGATGGATTGTGAAGACTTGCAACAGTCAGACATGACTGTCAAAAAAGTTAGGAGTGCAGCATAGAATCAGGAGAGATAGTGACAGTTGACTGGATACTCTGACCTCATGTAGAAAATGGGAATAGGGGGATGATGAAGGTGATGATGATAATGACAATGATGATGATACCTTAACGTGACACACATGTATATCATTCCCTATCTCAGTGTGAATTATGTGGTATATGATTTAGTGCCACGTATGTCGTGAGTTGTGATAAATACATTGATGTTGTCTGTCAAACCACATTGCCCATTCCCCCAAACATATGTCATATAAATTGCAACAGTGTGCTGTTTGATACCTGTAATAAGATTTCTCCTGTGGAGACAGTGGCTAATAGATATATAGAATGCGGGTTAATAGAGTCAGGTGTTCAAATGTGGCAATATCTAATCAGCATGGGCATGTCTGGATATAGTGACAGGTAGGACTGGCTCATCCAACAGATGTGACGTGTACACATCCTCTTATTATTAACATTTCCACATGCAGAGGCTGCCCCATCTCTTGTAGTCACTTTTCTGTCAGACATATGCATTTCAACACAATGATGAAATCATCTACTTAAACACGTTCTCTCTGACACTTGTAAGACTTTTGTGGTGTGAGTGATTAATAAATGGTTCTGTACAGCATGGACTTACATAGGTAGATGTTCAATTCTATGAATGTGCAGCTTGTGTGACTGTGTAACAGTAGAATGACAGGTAGGAATGGCTTAATTAACAGATGTGGTATGAATAGTTCAACTGATTGGTAACACTTACATGGCTACAGGATATTGATTCCTCCAACCCTCTTTTAGGTGAGCCATATGAGTTCCAACACGGCACTGAAGTTATCCCTTCAAGTGTGTGTTTTCTGACATCCCAGCTATGATTCCTCTTGTGGCATGAACAGTTAATACATGACACTCTAGAATGTAGATTTAGACAGGCAGGTGTTTGATTCTATTAATGTACAACTGCTGTTGTGTCAAAAGCAGACTGATAGATAGGAATATCTTAGTCAGCAGAGGTGATATGGATAATCCAACCTAGGGAAAGCACTCATATGACTACATGATTTTGATCACCCTGACCCCCTTTTAGGTGAACCATATACATTCAAACACACATTCTTTGTGATAACTCTGCTTATGACTTCTTTCTTGACATCAGTGGGTAATACATGGAGATATAGAATGTGGACCTAGTTAGGCAGGGCTCTAATAAGGCAATGTGTAAGTACTGTATGAATGTAAACTAGTACTGACTTGCTCTACAGATGACGATATGAATGACTCGCACCTATGTGAACACTGACATGGCTAAAGGATTATGACTCCTAATATCACATTTTAGAGGAGCCTTAACCATTCAAACACACTGTTGATGCATTCTCTTTAAGTGTGATTTATGAGAATTTTAACAAGATTTCTTCTGTGGAATCAGTTTTTAAAACACAGTTCTATAGACTATAAACTTAGATAGACCGGCATTTGAGTCTGGCAAGGTGTAACTACTAAGGGTGTAAGAGAATAATAACAGGCATGGTTGCCTTCTCCAAGACAACTAATGTTTACAATTTCAACTACCGGAAATATTTACAAGTCAAGAGAGAAAGGCCAACTTTTAGACTCCCTTTTTATGGAAGCAAAATGCATCCAGACAAAGCATTCAAGTTTTCCACTCAAGTATAAGTGTGCATTTTCTGATAACTGAGATATGACTTCTTATGAGGCATCATCAGAGCACATGCCAAGAGGATCTTGATGAGCATTGCATATACTCAAATCAGTTAGAGTGTGCCTTTTATTACTGTATTCACTATAAAGTGGTAACAAGTAAGAATACTCAAATCAGTTAGAGTGTGCCTTTTATTACTGTAGTCACTATAAAGTGCTAACAAGTAAGAAGGGGTTATTCAACAGAACTTGATGTGTGACATGCTACATAGTGGTGACAAAGTGTCATAGGATGTGTGTTATAACATTTTGTTATGGTTGTTGGATGGGCAAGTAATGTTCATCCAGTAACTGCTGTACTTCCTTATGTGCATGTCCTGTATAATGATGCATGTATTGCATTTTCTATTGCATGACAATTAGCATAAAGCAGCATAAGTAATCAATGGTGGTTAGAATTATTGTCATTTTTCATTTTGTTGCAACAAAATGCTGATAATGTTCTTCTGGCAGTATGGGTCTGCTGCCTGACATGCAATGGAGATAGCGGGCAAAGCATTGAGGACACCAGCATTGATACAGGTCAGTCTACAACTGTTGTACATAAACTCTAGCATTTTCCACACTTCACTAATGATCTGACTGCAAAGTTTCATCTGTTTGTGAGGCATTTTGCATGTATTAGGATTTGTTGCACAATGCTCATTGCAATAGATATTTTCCATCATGATATTAAAAATCCTATAAAACTGAACTTTGCCATAGCACATTAAGTTTGCATGTATGGCAGAAACAGGTAATACACATGTAATACGATACATAGGAACACATGCTTTCCACTTCAACCACATAGCACTTTGAAGTAGGGCATGCATCAGTTATCCTTACATGATAATGACACCAGGCACACTTGTGTAATTGATCAACTCTCCTAGAAGGTAACTGTCATGAGTGGTTCTTCTGTCACACTTTTCATGTCCATAAGCATATATTGACATACTTACACACAACAGTTAATGGAATGCCTTCACATGATATCTGTCTGGCAACATTTCAATTTTTGTAAAGCTTTACTGACATGTCACACATCTCCCATATATATACATCTCATATGTTATATTTACAAAAATGTAATAATTTTTGGTACAGCATAATTTTCATTTACTTTCTGTTCAACATGACACTTCCATTTCTGTGGCATATCCTTGTGGATTGCTGTTTGCGGTGGTGGTGCTGCTATAGCGTTGTCGCCTCACAGTAAGATGTTGCCCCGTTCGATTCTCAGTTAGAGCGTCTTCTATGTGGTGACATGCATGAATGGGCTTTCCTTCATTGAAGGCTGTGCGTCAGGCCCGGCAAGTCAGCATGTAAAAATCTACTGCCAATCATTAGCGGACCGGAGTTCCACTGTGGCGACCCCTAACCGGGAAAAGCCGAAAGACACAACAACAACAACATCCTTGTGGATTGCTGTTTATAAGGATTTGGATGAGTTCTTTGTCTCACTTCCTACTCTTCACAACATGCATGTTATTGACAAAAAATGTTATTGTATTCATTGTCAGTACTTGTATAAGCAGTATGTCCAGATGCTCCTTAATTTTCTTAATCTGGCCACACATTTATGTATGTGCTTTTCCATTATTCCTGCAATGGTAGCTTGATAGATATGGCAACATAGGAATTTGAAAACTTTTGTTACTTGTACATCTTCCGAAATAACACATTTTCCCTTTTTAACATATATTGAATGTTGTGTTATTCTTAATGTATATGACAATGTCAGTGGGGTTCCCACATGTCCATTACTGCACTCAGTGAAATGTACAACAGGATCAACCTTCCTTGTCCACTTGTTGTTAGGCTTCCCCTTATTTTAGATTCTGAATTGCTGTTGTGTTGTTCTATGCATGAGCACTCACTTACAGATCTTGGATTTTTGGGGTTTAGTTTCATATAACAAAATTTTAAATTGTGAAAATTCATATGGTTGAGACTCTATGAGTGACATTTTAAAATAGTGAACGTTAATCATGAATAAGAAACAGTTGCACGCATGGAGATCATGCACAGTGAGGACCTTTGAATGTGTCCATTTCCCCACTTTAGTGTGATCTTGGAGTTAATATATATATATATATATATATATATATATATATATATATATATATATATATATATATATATATACAGTAAATATAAAAATGTACACACCCCTGTTAAAATGCCAGGTTTTTGTGATATAAAAAAGTGACACCAGAATAAATAATTTCAAAACTTTTCCCACCTTTAATGTGACCTATAAGCTGTACAATTCAATTGAAAATCAAACAGATCTGTTAGGGGGAAAAATATAAAAATTAAAAAAGTATGATACGCTGGTTGCATAAGTGTGCACACCCTTAAACTAATACTTTCTTGTGTGTGCACACTTAAACTAATACTTTGTTGAAGCACCTTTTAATTTAATTACAACATTCAGTCTTTTTGGGTACACACATGCCATCAATTAAAGAGACTTTGATTAACCCCAAATAAAGTTTAGCTGTCCTAGTAGGATTTTACTGACATTTACTCAGTTGCCTGCTACAGCAAAAGCCATGGTTTGCAGAGAGCTTACAAAGCATCAATGGGATCTCATTGTTGAAAGGTATCAGTCAGAAGAAGGGTACAAAAATATTTCCACAGCATTGGATATACCATGGAACACAGTGAAGACAATCATCACAAAGCAGAGAAAATGTGGGACAAAAGTGATGTCGCAAAGAACTGGATGTCCCTCCAAAACTGATGAAAAAACAAGATGAAAACTGGTCTGGGAGGCTGCCAAGAGATCTACAGCAACACTGAAGGAACTTAAGGAATTTCTGGCAAGTACTGGTTGTGTACTACATGTGACAACAATCTCCCATATTCTCCATATGTCTGGACTATAGGATAGGGTTGCAAGATGGAAGCCTTTTCTTACACAGAAAAACATCCAGACCTGGCAAAAAAGTAAAAAACAATACATCAAGTCTCACAAAAGCATGTGTGAAAATGTGTCACGGTATGAGGAGACCAAGGCTGAACTTGTTAGCCACAATTCCAAAAGGTAAGCTTGGCGCAAAAACAACACTTTGCATCACCAAAAGAACACTATCCCCATGGTGCAGCATGGTGGTGGCAGTATCATGCTTTGGGATATCTTCTCTTCCAGCTGGAACAGGGACTTTAGACAAGGTGGAGGGAATTATGAACAGTTCCAAATACCAGTCACATTTGGCCCAAAACCTTTAGGCATCTGCTAGAAACCTGAAGATGAAGAGGAATTTCACCTTTTAACATGACAATGACCCCAAGCAATCATCCAGATCAACAAAAAGAATGGCTTCACTAGAAGAAAATTAAAGTTTTGGAATGGTCCAGCCAGAGGACAGACCTAAATCCAATAGAAAATCTGTGGGGTGAACTGAAGAGGACTGTGCACAAGTGATGCCCTTGCAAGCTGACAGATTTGGAGTGCTTTTGCAAGAAAGAGTGGGCAAATATTGCCAAGTCAAGATGTGCCATGTTGATAGACTCCTACCCATGAAAACTGAATGCTGTAATTAATTCAAAATATGCTTCAACAAAGTATTAGTTTAAGGGTGTGCACACACATCAAAGTATTAGTTTAAGGGTGTGTACTCTTATGCAACCAGTGTATTGTATGATTTTTATTTTTTATATTTTCCCCTAACAGATTTGTTTGTTTTTCAATTGAATTGTACAGGTTATAGGTCACATTAAAGGTGGGAAAAGTTTTGAAATTATTTATTGTGGTCTCATGTTTTATACTACAAAAACCTGCCATTTTAACAGGGGTGTGTAAACTTTTTATGCCCACTGTGTGTATATATATATATATATATATATATATATATATATATATATATATATATATATATATTAGTGCGATGGAGTTAATATATTAATATATACATAATATATAACTATATGTATGATTAGCAATGCCCGATCATCGTGAACTGGCAGACAATCATTTTAGCTGCAGCTCACCGAGTGGATGGCATTAATGAATCCCTGGAATGGACTCAAGAAACTTCATAAATGTCCATATTAGTTGAACATGATTCAAATCCTAAAAATTTAATTGAAGTGCAAATCTCCTGTTTAGGACTAGGATGTTATAAAAAATATGCTAGATTTAAAAGAATACAGTAAGCATTATGAAAAAAAAAACTCATGTAAAAAGGATAGAATGAAGTGAAATTTGCAAATGAATTCCATGTAAACGTTTGGTTATATAACTCGAATAATTTTCATTCATGCTATTCTTTTATTTTATTGTGGTATTTTAGAATAAAGAAAATTATCCCACATGTGATTTTATTTTATTTTTTTTCTTAAATGTACTTCTTATAGTTCAACATGCTGTTGGAAAAATAATGCATAACTTTGAATGGTAAAATATGAAGTTCACCTCCTCTCCACTCCATTTAGATTTTTAAAAATAATACTTATATTGTTTTCCTTTGTTTAAAATAAAGCAGTATGCTAAAGGACATTTTTTACCGTTCCCAAAATAGATCTATGCATACCTACTGAGTGCATACTTTTAAAGCAAAATATGCGTAGAGAGTTGAGGTATAAGGTCAAAATAAATGCTTTTTATGATGTGGTTATGTGTTCAGACAGTGCTGCCTAATTTCTGATGGTATTTTCAAAGCTTCTTTCCAAGCTGCCATTCCATATTTACAAAACAAATACTTTTCAGAATTATGTATGGCAGTTGAATAGCTATTAACCTCCACTTTTCAAATAATGACATATAGCTTTTTTCAGAGATATTAATATGTGCCTGGAAGAAGAGATAGATGATCTCAGTAAGCAGTCTTACTGCAACACAATAGTGCATCCACTGTGTATCTAGAAATGCATATTTTGTATAACCCTAAAATGCCAGAAGCCATACTCAGTACATCTTTTAAAGTTGAAGCTGTTGCCCTCTCTGATTTATGCTATGGTTTTATTTTTATATTGTTCTAGTGTTATCTCCTGCAGTAGGTTTACTATGTTGGTGTGAGTCTCGTTATATGACTAAGAAGCAATGATGCACACTTTTTACATAAATTTACTGTATCAAAAAATTGAGCCTTCTATACTGCAAGCTACTGGCACCTATACTTTTGCTCATGAAATTAATAATTGTCTAGAGAACAGCAGTTCTGTCTACATTTCTGAGTGGCAAGATAAATATCTTACCTCAATGATGACAGCGAATGTTATACATTTAAAGCACTGGGTAACAGAAAATAGTTTTTAAATGGATAGAATTAGAACAATTTTCCTTACAGCATATTTCAATATTGGTTGAGTCACCATTTGTCACTGCCATTAAAACTGGAAATTCGTAAAGCAACAGAAATAAGAGCCATCTCGTCCTTGTATATTATTAGCTAAGAAGAAACGCTCTGATCATGAATAGGAGAGCTTCTTTTCAAAGGAAATTGTGTAGGGCATGTTGAGCTATGCTCTCTGTATTTATTTATTTATATTTTTGAGATTTATGGGTCCACTGGTTCATAGGTTCATAGGTGTATACTAGACTAATGACCACCCAGGCCTTTTTAAGCCAAGGTATGCATCCCACATCTCTGATATGTGCTGGCATCCTAGTTAAGCTTATGCAGGGGCTTGGGAGATGAAACATTTACAAAAAGGGGCCTGGGAGATGAACCATTTACATGCAACCTGTGTCCATTAGAGACTTAGATGCCACATCAGGGATGCATTTCCTGTTCTACACCCAATTGTCCAAGTTACACTTGAATCGGTGTAGAGAGGAACACTGCTTCACATGGCTGGACAGCCTGTTCCAGAGAAGGGGTAGTCTTAGGGATACATACATGTCTCTCCCTCATGTCCTATATATGTCACAGGCAAGGTTTAAGTCTTTAGAATGGGTAATTTCCCTTACCATAATTATTTGTTTACTTTTTTATTTGCATTTCAGTAACAGTAATCATTTTACTGTACAGAACCTGTTTTAATTGCATTTCCATTGAGAAAAACTCTGTTTACAAAAGTATACAAAATTCCAGCCATGAAGTAAAATGAAAGTCAAAAAATTGGTCAGACATCAACATATTTTTGTAGAAAGCACATTGTTTAAGTTAATATAAAATCAGAGACATCATCAAAGTCAACAGACCAAAAGACGTTGACCATGTATTGGCATAAATAGTAAAAAAAGAAATCAACTTTACAAGAAGTGTATTAAATTGTCATTTTGAAAGATATTGACAGATCTTTATTTGCTATCATTATTTGCTGCGTCATATTTTGTAGAAATAATATATAAAAACTTCCACACTTGTACATACAGACAGAAGATGATGTGAATTCTCTGTAGTAATAAGTATGTACAAATGTAAAAGCAAATGAGACTTGTTAAAAAGAGAAGGAGAGAGATTAGAGAAGCAAATGTCAAAAGGCCGTGTAGGGTGCATATCAAGACATTTGTAATGTTTGAGCAATATTGTATCAGTAAAGTGTAGGCTACAGAATAAAGTCATTGCAGCAGAAGGAGCAATGGTATAAGAGGTTAACCATAATGGTATAAACTATACAGAATGCATGAGATAGTGTTAGTGTGGTGGTTAAAAGATATGAGATACTCGGTGGAGAAAGAAACAGTGTTGGAGAAGGAAGGCAGGGGTGTTTGGAAGAGGTAAATATGAATAACGGTTTTAAAAAATGTGAAAAGGACAGAGATTTGGATAGGGAGATGATAAGGGGATGAAGGGAGATGAAGGAATAATGAGTAATGGCATATGTGAATAATTGCTACTTCATGCCACAGAAAGAGTCTTTGGAGTAGAAAGAACAGACAGTGAAGTGGAACAGGAGAATAAATAAACTAATGGTAATGGAGTATAAAAGCACATGAGATGCGAAATCTGGGAATAAACAAAAGTGTTGATAAGTTTTTGGAGAAGAAGACTAGGTAAAGACTTTGATATGATACAAAGTAAGAAAAGAACTAGCCTGCCATATTGGTGAAGTGATAGATGATTAAAACCCTTGTGTTTGAAGAAAAGGTTGGCATTTCAAATATATATATCAGACTAATGCATTATATCAAGCACACCAATTTGTGTTCTTAGAAGTTACAATCATTATTTGTGCAGGGCTGAGGGTGAAGTGGCAGCAGTGCTAGTGTAGATGGCAGGATAGTCATGTAATCTCTTTTTCATGTGTGTTTCCCTCTTAATTGTGTCTATTATTTTATTATCTACTGCATAACTTTCAGCTTGACCATTACTCAATTGAAACTGTTAATACTGAATGGGTCCTTAATCGTGTTAAACATTGCAATTTGCATGTTATCCCCCCCAATCTTTCTTTTTTAGATTTTTTTTTAATGTAAAGCCTTACCATTAATCAGGTGAAATACATGCAAATGGAAAGTCTCTTAATACATTGTATACTGTGTTGCATTGTAATCAGACATTCATTCAGTTCAAATATTCTGCCATTATATGCACACACATTCTTTCTCTTTTGCCTACATTGCCTTTGAAGAGAAACAGAGCACTGAAAGTCATCATAGTAAAGTGAAACATTTCATATTTTAAGTAATTGAAATGTTGAGCCTGAGTCACAGCAGGTCAACGTCAAATGTGACATATACAATGTGCCCTAAAGGCAGGATGGGTGAGGGTGCACGTGACCTTAAGGAGAGGCTATCATGTGAGGTTGAGTCTGACTTACTGTGATGACATGACTTACTGGATGCAGGTGATGCTATAGATGTTGATCTGACAGTGCTGCATGACAGAGATTCCGAATGAGAAGTTCTGCCGTGTGTAAATGAATGCTGATGTGGCCTGCATGAATTCTTTTCTGCTTGGTCCCTCCTACTATTCCATCTACTTTCCTGAGCAGCACCTGCAGTGTGGCATAGTATGTTCCCACATGTCTGGACAGTTCCCTGCCCTTGTCCATGTTATGTTCCCACATGTCTGGGCAGTTCTCTGCCCTTGTCCTCTCTAGGTTCTCACATCTAGACAGTTTCCTGCCCTTATTCTTGCAATGTTACCTCATGTCTGAACAGTTCCCTGCCCTCATCTTCGCTATGCTCCCACATGTCTGGACAGTTCACTGCCCTTATCTTCACTATGTTTTATCATGTCTGGACACTTACCTGCCCTCATCCTCATCCAAGATTGGCTCCTGTTTGGGTCTGGGTTTGGTAGGTCCTTAGTAGTGTAGACATGGCACCATACTGTGAATCGGTGTGATCATGATATTATCCCTACTCTCTACCATTTCCATATAGTGCTGGAAATCTTCACTTGAACTTTATAGTACTCCGAACATTTCTAGTTGACTCTCTGTGGCAGTGCACTGAGCCGACTCTCTGTGGCAGTGCACTGAGCCTTAACAATGTCGCAGCACATTATATGTCAAGCAGATCATGCTTTACATATTTCTTGAGGTACCTGTGCTACATGCCTGTGCCTAGCACCCCTTTATAAAGGTGTTATAGTGGACATTGCTATGTCTGAGTTTGTGCCATCATCCAGAAGGTGTTCTTGTTGTTGTGGCGACACTGGTATTGATTTGTGTAGGTTTCCTACAGCCCACAGTGTAATGGCCCCATATACTTGACTTTGTGATCCAGCATCACTTGCCACAGACTTATTTACTTCTTGTGGGGTATATGATCCTAGCAATAAACATGGCAACAGTATGCCACTTTCTTCAAACTGCATCATAAATATAACTAGGCTATCATCAACTCCAGCCATTCTACTACTAATACCGTCTAAATGTAGTCATATAGTAAAACTGCACATTTTTGCTGCTGACCCTGTGAAGAATTAATTGATTATATTACTACTCAGATAATGGAGTAAACTACTGTATGGTTTGTAATGAGATGTGAGGGGCACTTACCATGCATACTCTTTAATGTCATTAAGCATGGAAGTGAAAGGTTCACATGTTAATGGTAAATGTCATGAGCAATGTAATCATTTAACACGAGTGTTCATTTTCTCATGTAAATATGTTATGAAGTCAAATTAAACTTCTTGAACAGATGTCTAGAGATAATGCTGATGGGTAATTGCTACTGTCCATATCACCACTGGTTATGTCCATGCCGTCCTCATCTATTTTGTAGTCATGCCCCTGAATGGAGGTGATAAAAGTATAAGTTTATGATGCCCTCACACACGTACTGATCTGGGCAATTGCATTCTCACTTGTCTTTGGTTTGGCACATCCTACCATATTATTGGCCCTTTTCCCTGTACTGTGTCTGTGTGATTCCTTCCACCAACAGCATTTATATCCATAACCTCTTGTTTCCACCTTTGATCTCTCAGCTTGCCTGGGTCCACCTTTTCCAAAAAAGGCATTTACCATATGTTTGAAGGGTTCTACCTGACATAATCGAAACCACACAACACCGACAACCACATCACCGACACCACATATTCGACAGTCCATAAACACGAAACCACACATAACCGACAACGAAATGACCGACGGTACACAAACACGAAACCCCATACAAAACAAAACACATCCCCATTCCACAAACCACACACACAACACAAGCACACCAAAATCGCCCCTAACCCTAACTCACTTAACCCACCCCTATCGCCTCCTAACCCTAACTCACTTAACCCACCCCTATCGCCCTAACCCTAACTCACTTAACCCACCCCTATCCCCACAGACCGTCACACTCCACCTGCCTACCTGCTCCTACTAGCTCGTTACTACCCGATACTCCACACAGCCTTTCCCAGTCGCATCCCTGCGGCGTTGGTGTTGTCATCCATCGTGTCGGTCTTCTGCATTGTCGATGTTCTGCAACCGTCAGGTAGAACCGTTTGAAGGGCTGTCATGAGGATGCAGTTCTCCTCACAGATGAATTTATCTTGCCTCTGTCTTAATCCCATCATGCATTCAACTAAAACAACATATACAAGTAACATACTATAGCTTTATTTAAGAAAATGAAAAAATAAATCATTTTACAATTGTTTTCAATATCACAAGATCTGAGTATAACATTTTTGCTGATAAAAATAGTCATCATATTTCAACTGTAGTTTCATCAGGTTTATATGTATGTTATAGTTGTGATGAATGGCTTCAATGTCTGTTCCTTTAAGAAAAGATTCAAATGTTGGCGCCAAATTGTATTTTTAAACTAACTGACAATTATGGAACACACTAGTTCTGAGGAAGTCTGCGATGGTGCAGATGAAAGCGCTAAACTAGTGTCACTGGCTGCTGTTTTGATGTTTCAATAAAAGTACACAGTTTTTTACATCTTTGTGGATATGTTTTCGACCTGTGCTTAGCGTTTTGGAATATTACTGTGCCTGGCGTTTTATGACTGCGGCAGTGCTGTTTGATCCTCGCTTATTACCTATGGGCATTTAACTGAGTGAACTAAGTGCTTTGGAGTTTCTATCTGTGGGGTGAAGTACGCCATACTACGCTATATTTTCCCTTGGTGTTTTACAACAGTTGCTGTTCCTACAATTTGTGAATTTAACCGAAGTTGGAAGTTGCTGTTCTAGCTACGCTTCTTTGGTTTGTTTCTGCAGTTGCTGGTTTATTTTTCCTGGTTGTTCCTCTGAACATTTTCATTGGTTGTTGTTGTCAGCGATGGCGGAAGCAGTTGAAGGAGCGTCGGCTGCCTCGAACAGCGATGAAGTTGTTCTATTAAGGGCTGAAGTAGCCGGATTGCATCAGGATGTCAAGAAACTCACGGAATTGGTTACGTCTATAATTAAGTCTACACAGGGTAATGGAAAAAACGAATGGACATCGTCGCACAAGGGTTCACCGAGGGTTCAGGATAATATAGGCAATGACTTAATACTTACTGTTGGGACAAATGAGGATATCCCGAACGGACAGGGCTGTGTAAGTCATCATGGTTCTTTTCACAGACCTTGCAATATTGACATGGATTTGAAGGACACTGACGATATGTAAACTCCGGAGAAGGATTTCACATTTGATTTTAGCTTTTTCCACAGTCGAGTGGAAGCGGAGAATAGAGGAGCTAAACCTAAAAACGTTTTACCTCAAAGGACTTATTCTGCTATGGCTTGTATGCCAAACACAAAATCTAAAGGTACTGTACATAGCGAATTTTTTTCACAATCCAAAGACAAAAATGGGGGAAATAAGAAAGTTGTGAATGGCAAACATGCAGGTAATTACCATCATGCTATTGACAACTTTCTTAAGAATGAATATGCTTTTGATTGTAACTCCTTTGATTCTAACCATGTGCAAAAATCAAATAAAATACATCGTGATGGAGATGAATGTGAAACTATTAAAAATAGTATATATAGGTTGGGTAATTATTTAATTCAAATACAAAACATTAAGGTTGATAAAGCCTACCTAACACAATGTATTAATTCCCGGGTAGTTCCTAAGGGAATAAGATTTTTTAAACTGCCCATGGGAGTGGAATATAATGAAAGTATTATTACTGAATTTAATAGTTTATTTGATGAATTTGGACTATTGTATATGAAATTATTATTGAAATGCTATGATGAGAAGTTTAATGCTTTAGTGGATGAAGTGGAAAATGTAAATGAAATGATTTTACGTAACCCTTTGTTTGAGCAATGGAGTGAGCTTTATCACAAACAATTTCAGATGGCGGATACTACGGCAGAAAATATATACCGTAGAAAAAATAAAAAGTTAGAACGAGACATAGAGTTATACAAAACTTTTAAAGTATATGTTTGGCCACAAGATAGGAAGTTTAGAGCAGAAGAAGGACATACACATTTTAGAGGTAGGAGGGAGACGAATAGATATGAGAATTTTCAGGGAGGAAGACACCATCAGAATTATGGCAAAATACATTTTCAGAGCCACAGGAAATACAATTACGATTAACCTTGTCATCTGAGGGTAACACAGCTACCACTGTTCTTAATAATGAAGAGTTTACGGCCGATCAGGTTGTTATCCTGAATACAGTTGGACAGACATTACACACAATGGTGGAGGACAAGCCTCATATTAGAAATTTCCAAGGTTTCAATGTATATAACTACACAGATATAGCCATTCAGGACGAATTATGCTCTCTTTTATGTAAAGGCACGAAATTTGTACCTTCTAATAAATTTAATTTAGTTGATCACATTAAAGAAATCAAATTATTTAGTAGGAGGCTTAATCTTGCCTTACTATTTGATGGTAACAAGGAAGGGGGAGCTACATGTGTTCCTACAGAATTAAAGAGAAAAAGCACTTTTGTTCCCCATTATAACCCACAGGTGAATGTTTTTGATCAAATGGTATGTAAAGACCTTTATCAACTGAAAAAAGATATTACTAGAGAGTATCGAATTAACAAAGATTTATCGGGTGACAATATTACTAAACAAGAAAGAGCAGTTTTGAATGATTTTATGTACAACAAAGAAGTGAGAATCATGAAACCCGATAAAGGTGGGGGGGCAGTGATTTTTTCCAACATGGCTTATAAAGCTGAGATATACAATATTCTACATCAATCAGGGAACTATGAAATGGTTTCTATCAATCAAATCAACATAGGCTTCAGAAGAATTGATTTGATTTTGGAAGAATATTTAATAGACCATCGTATTTCTGAAGATTTGTACAAGTTTCTTAAGGTTGATTATCCGGTCATGGCTCGTATAATAGGGATACCTAAAATTCACAAGTCCCTGACTAAGCCACCATTTAGACCTATTATATCGGGTTCGAAATCTAAGACTTATAACATTGGAGTCACCATCGATAGATGGACCAAACATATTTACCAAAATGTTCCTTTTATCATTAAAGATTCATGGGATTTTTTGGCTAAGCTCACCCCTGAAATATGGACAGAACATTGTACATTAATTACAATCGATGTATGCGATTTATTTTCGAGCATACCCAAGGATGAAGGGCTTGAGAGGTTTGGGAATAGTCTAAGGAAATTTTCGCAAATGTCCTGGGACAAAATAAACTTAATCATAGACATGATGGGTTTAGTTTTGGACCACAATTATCTCACCTTTGAGGGAGAGTTTTTCAGACAAAGTAAGGGTGTTGCTATGGGGGCATCTTGTGCCCCCATTTTTGCAAACTTGGTAATGTCTGATTGGGAAAATGAATTTATTACTACTTGTGAATTTTCTACCTACATTACCTTTTATGTGAGATTTTTGGACGATATATTCATTTTGTGGAAAGGTCCCAAAGAGAAAATTACACAATTTATTGAATATATCAATGGTACGACCCAATTTCTCAAGTTCACTCACAATATTAGCAATGAAGGTATAGCTTATTTAGATGTCTATATTGGTTTAACCAATGGGGGATTCACTTCCAAGATATACCGTAAAAGTACATTTTCCAATGATTATTTATATTATGGTAGTGAACATCCACCACATATTTTTAAGAACATTATTAAAGGACAATGTATTTGATGTGCTAGGATGTCATCCACTAGAGAATTTATGGAAGTGGAAATGGAACTTCTTGCGCAATTGTTTGGGAAGAGAGGATATCCCATTGGTATGATCAATGAAACTATTGAATATGTGAAATCCCAATGGGGATTAAAATTCAAACCTTTACTGGGTTATACAAGGGAGATTAATGAAACCATACATTCTGAAAATGGGCACATGGGTAGAGTTTGTGTTCTTACATATACCCCTTATAGTGTAAGAATTAAGGATATTCTCAACAAATATTGGGATATTATCACAGTTATAGATGCCAACAAGAAGATTTTAGGAGACAAACCCAGAATTGTTTATAAGACGGGCCCCAATATAAAAAGGTTATTGGAAAGTACAAAGTTGAGGAAGGGGGACAATAAAAATGGAATAACATTTACTAGCAAGTGTGGAAGATGCAATCAATGTAAGTTTATTAATACCAATAGTGAAATCATATTAGATGACACCAACCACACTATGATAAGGAGTGTAGGTGGCAATTGTTGCACCAAACATGTAGTTTATTTAGCTCTATGTAAAATTTGTTCGGCCTATTATATAGGCAAAACAGAAAGGGAGCTAAAAAAACGGATTTACGAACATTATTATAGAATTCAGAAAAAGGATTGCAAGAATGCACTATACAGACATATCAAAGAATGTGGTGAAGAACATATATTTTTGTTCTTTATTATAGATGAGGAAAAAGAAACACCGTATGGGGGTGATTGGAAAACTAGACTAGCCTGTAAGGAGAGCAAATGGCAGATCCTCACTGACTCTACTAGAAGTCCAGGTATTAATGAATTTATCAGCATCAAACCCTTCTTAATTTTGGATTCATAGTACTTTATTGATTTTATTAGTAAATTTTAGCTTGTTTAGATTATTTCAGTATGTGTATGTTTAGTACATTTTTTATATGTAACATTTTTATATGTACAAATTTCTGACACATTGCTTGATTTTTATATTCACAGTTGAAAATCATCATATTTCAACTGTAGTTTCATCAGGTTTATATGTATGTTATAGTTGTGATGAATGGCTTCAATGTCTGTTCCTTTAAGAAAAGATTCAAATGTTGGCGCCAAATTGTATTTTTAAACTAACTGACAATTATGGAATACACTAGTTCTGAGGAAGTCTGCGATGGTGCAGATGAAAGCGCTAAACTAGTGTTACTGGCTGCTGTTTTTGATGTTTCAATAAAAGTACACAGTTTTTTACATCTTTGTGGATATGTTTTCGACCTGTGCTTAGCGTTTTGGATTATTACTGTGCCTGGCGTTTTATGACTGCGGCAGTGCTGTTTGATCCTCGCTTATTACCTATGGGCATTTAACTGAGTGAACTAAGTGCTTTGGAGTTTCTATCTGTGGGGTGAAGTACGCCATACTACGCTATATATTCCCTTGGTGGTTTACAACAGTTGCTGTTCCTACAATTTGTGAATTTAACCGAAGTTGGAAGTTGCTGTTCTAGCTACGCTTCTTTGGTTTGTTTCTGCAGTTGCTGGTTTATTTTTCCTGGTTGTTCCTCTGAACATTTTCATTTTTGCTGATAAAACAAATACTGCAAATAAAACTTCACCCAGTGTAGCATTAACCTCTAGAGCATCATCAATAAATATAAAATAGGGGTGCAAAAATATATCATTACCCTGCCATCAAATACTTTTGGCAACTGATCTGAAATCCTTCCCTTATCATTTTCTGTATTTATATACTGCAATGATTTTAACTTCATGAGTCACACTGTCTCAAATCCTGCACCACACAACAGCAACATTCACCCTTTAATCACAATACACTGATGCAAATGCAGTTAAAAAGACCTCACTCACTTAAAATGTTGATTATATCCTGTATAGCATAAATTACAAATGCAAAAAATATTGCAAACAATTATCATTCACACTGATATCAGTAGTCCTTCCCCCTATATTTCCTGAAGTTTTTTGTGTCTTTCGGCTTTTCCCGGTTAGGGGTCGCCACAGCGGAACTCCGGTCCGCTAATGATTGGCAGTAGATTTTTACATACTGGCTTGCCAGGCCTAACACACAACCTTCAATGAAGGAACGCCCATTCATGCATGTTGCTACACAGAAGACGCTCTAAATGAGAATCGAATGGGCAACGTCTAACTGTGAGGCGACAACGCTAGCGCAGCACCACCACCGCAGTAGTACTATCATGAATTACCATTAATGAACAACATTTTTGTCATTAATCTCAACATGAATCAACTGCATCTGACATTCACGTCAATGAAAAATGTGTTTAGGAAACCATTTGAAATGCCTAATGTGTCCCAAAACACAGACACTGAATGATTGAAATAATGGACTTACATGTTCATAAATATTCCGTTTTTTCCAAGGTATTTGCTTTGCCCACCTCTTAGAATAAATTTGTTATTGGACACTCCTCCCAGTCCCATCGCATTAGCTCATTCTACTGAGTACAGTGAGATTATTTGGGAAGGCCCACCTCCTTAGCTTCGTAACCTTGAATTTTCATCTGTGTCCTCCATTTCTACTTGACAAAAAAAATGCCCTTGCTTCAACTGCTTTTACAGTGTTTTACTGTATACTGTGTATTTTCCTACTTTAATACTTTATTTTGCTTTTGCTGCTGTTCTTAATACCACTTCTTTTATTACTGTTTGTTAGTAGCCTGATTACATTGAGAACATTGTTTTATTGAATTACTGCTTTACATTGTTTTTTTTTTTGCTGTCATGACTGTGATTTTAAGGACTTTACATATCAAATACCTCTGCATGTTTTAGAATAGGCTAGATTCAGTCTTATGGAATCTAGACTGTCTTGTATCACCTGAGCACTAAAATAACTCTTCACTGAGATACTGAAGGATCTTAGGCATCTGTTGCTTCCAATTAGCTATAAGTGTCTGGTTCTGCTCCTATATTGCACTCTTAATTTGTACTTGCATTCTACTTTCTGTTTGAATTGTCAGAACTGTTTTTGGCCACATTTTACTGCATACTATACTAGTTTGTCTGTAGCATAGCCCAGTTCCAAGCTTGCTATTTCTGGGTCTGTTTTGTAACTTTCTTAGCATCAAATTCAAGCCATCCTTGCTGGAGAAGGCCTTTCTGCACCCTTGTGGGAGGAGGGTGCTGTCTGGGTCCCATCTAATCAAGGATGATTGGAGTAGATCTCAGAGAGTGCTTCCATATTGGCTAGTTTGAGTTAAAAGGGTTATTTCTTGTTTTATATAAGCCCCGCATCTGCACTTGCTTACGTGTAGTGCACCATCATGCACTGCCACATAGCATTAGTTACCTTTGATGGTTATAGTAGCAAACATTTTGCTTGTTAAATTTTCCATTAGCACTTTGCTTGTGGTCATCCAAAGGTTTTTGTGACTCAGCTCTATGAGTAGAACTCTGTCTATCCTCAGAGGTACAAACACACCTCTCACCCACTAGCCGATTCCTAAGTGTGACCTCTCCTCCTGACCATATACATTTACCTAACACTATGGATGAACAATTTCCCACAGTTTCTCCAACCAGCTTAGTCAGCATGGGCACCCTGAGACAGTGTAATAACTGTCTCATATTCACCAACAACCCTCTACTTCTAGACCACACAAACTCAACATGTGAGAGATGCAACAATATTAAAAACCTTGAATCCATGCTCTGTCACACACCAGTCAGTGCATATGACAATAAGTGGTCATCAGCATGCACACCTCACCTCTTACTCTACCCAAACCCACATCCAGCATACCTGCATATGTGGAGGTCCTCACCAGATACATACCTAAACACCAGAGAACTCCCAAATACAAACACAAGCATGTTACAGATAAAACTTCTTCTGCAGAACCCAATACATATAATAGCTCTCATACCAGTGTCTCACCTGTCAAGACATTAAGGCCAAAAGTAAAACCAAAAAACATATTAGTCATTGGAGATTCCATCATGAGGCACACAGATGTTTCTCTCACCAGGCTGGATAAATAGAAGGTCATGGTCAGCTGTCTTTCAGGTGCTGGGATCCACCATATCACATATGAACTCAAGTCTTTCAACAACAGGTACTGTTATGACTCTGTCATAGTCCATGTTGGTGTGAACAACTTGAGATATACCTCTCTGCACTATATGAAGGAAGACATGATCCAACTTTCAGAATATGTATCTCAGGCTGGTATGCTGCTAGCATTAACCAGCATTTTACCTTCACCCAGGATGATGCCTCAATACAGACAGAAAACAATTAACTTCAATAATTGGCTTAGTTTCTGGTGTAATTCCAAGGAGATTCAGTATCTGCAAGCCTAGGATGACATGATCGACAGTCCTCGATGTTTTACCAGAGATGGTCTTCATCTGTCATCCCTGAGATATCAGCTAGTGGCCAAGGCTCTTGCCACCCTCATAGTGCTTTTATGAGGCAGTGTCTCAAGGACAAAAGTTCAGATGTAAAACTCCATCTAAAAACAACCTCAAGGTTATGATGCTAAATGCTAGGAGTCTTAACATGAAATGGCATTCACTGGAAGCAGTCCTCACCTTGGAAGACACAGACATTTGTGCAGTCACAGAGACCTAATTCAAGACTGTGGAAAGCATCTCAGCCATATTGGGCTACACCTCCTTCCACACATTCAGACCACAAACTGAAGGTAAGAAAACTAAAGGAGGCAGTGTATCAATATTCATTAAAAATAAATACACCTCTAGATACTTCAGGTGGAACTAGCTGTTGGTAGGACATCTATTAAAGTCATTTCCAGCTACAGGACCACACCCCTCCAGCAGCAACAAAACTAAAAAAAATTCTGCAAGCATATTATAATCTCTTGCAAGTTGGTATAAATATCTTCACTGCACCTCCTCCCTCAGGAGGAAATGGCAACTATGCCATGTTCTACAGAAACGCTTTATACAAACACCTGAACAGCTGCATGACTTGGCCGTATCTAATAGGACCAAAACAAGCTCCTCAAAGAAGAGCAAACCTGTCTGGTGGACAACTGCCATTAACAGGCTTTACAATAAGAGGAAGAAATTGCTATCTAATAGTAAGAGGGAGTGAGTTCTAAACTAGAAACACTCCATCTTCAGCTTATACAAGCAAATAAGACTTCTCATAAAGTCCTCCAAAGCTAACCTTAAATCCAAATTAGCTTCCTCAGCTAAGGATAACCATAAGGCATTCTTTAGTTACTTCTGTATCCTAAAAGGAAAGGACCAGATTTATTCTGAACTGGTAGTTGATACCACACATATACCAAGCCTGTGGACATTGCTAACCTGTTAGCCAACAGGTTCTGTGAAAACTTCACTCTCTTGTCCCCATCACACTTACCCCAAGACATCCCTACCATCTGTCCTCTACCTTGTATCTCTAAAGAGCAGGTTGTGAATGCCCTCACTAAGTCAAAAACACAGCATCCATGGGACTTCAAACATCCCAGGCTGCGTCCAACCTATGGGTTCAAACAAGAATTAGCAATGGCATTGGGTACTCTTTTCAATCATAGTTTAAGCATTGGCTTCATCCCAGCTGAATGGAAAAGGCCATCATTATCCCCCTTGCACAAAGATGATGCTTCCACTGACCCTGGGAATTACAGACCTTTTAGCTTGACTAGCCTTATTTGCAAGGCCATGGATAAAAATCATCATGGACCTTATCAACTTTCCAAACACTTGATCCTACTCAATTTGGATTTGACAAAGGGAGATCATGTCTGTTAAACCTGGTAGACTTCTTTGAGACAGTCACAAAAGCCCTTGATGAAGGTAAATCTGTGCATACAGCCTACCTAGACGTAGTCGAGGCTTTTGATACTATCTACCACTCAGACAGAATTGACAAACTCACCTAGCTAGGTATCAACCCATATATCATTAGATGGGTCACTAAGGGGCTCACTGATAAAACCCATATAGTCAAAACAGTGAAATCCACCTCACACAGCAGACCTGTAATCAGTGGTATTCCACAAGGATCAGTCCTGGGACATCTACTGTTTGGAATCCATTTCTCTGAAGTGAAAGCTAAAACTAAAGATCTGTGGCTGACAAAGTTTGCTGATGACTGCAAACAGGGAGCAGTCATAGAATCTCCATATGATGTCAACATCCTATCAGAGATTCTTATACAGACAAATGATTAGAGCCAAATTCATAAATTCAATGTAAAAAATTGTATTATCTTCTCTTTCAGTAAGAGCAATATTCCTGTGAACTACCACATCAATAACAACACCCTAAGTACACACTCAGTGGTGAGAGACGTGGGCACACAGGTTGACAGCAAACTTACCTTTGATCACCATGTCTCTACAGTGGTAAGAAGGGCATTCTGTATTGCTTATCTCTCCACCCCCCCCCCTTCAACAAGCGGTCCTGAGGTGTATTCTGAGCCTTTCCACAGGTAAATAAAGCTACCTGAGCAGCCCTGATGCCCTCTGGTCCACTCTAGCTGGATTTTCACTTACAGTCAAGTACCTCTAGTGTGCATCCCTCCCAAGTGAATACCATCTAAAGCAAATTAAGCTACCTGAGCAGCCCTGATGCCTTCTGGCCCACTCTAGCTGGATTTTCGCCTACAGTCAAGTACCTCCAGAGTGCATCCCTCCCAAGTGAATACCATCTAAGTATGTACACCTCATCTGTAAAGGATACCTGCTACCATTAATCCCTGAGTACTCCTGTGGTAGCTCCTTCTCATCTGCAGACCGCACCCTGTAGCTATTTCCTCTCTTAAACTTGCCTAGCTACCGCTTTTTCTTCCAGGCTCCCTCCAATCTACTCTACTCCTCTCAAGCTTATACCTCCTATTCTGAACTGCTCCTACCCCCTACCAAACCCTCTTTCCTTGTCTGATACTCTCTATCTAGGTTAACAGTTTTGTCAGTCCTATGCAACCCTCCTAGCTATTCTCTCCTGCTGTTGTCAGTACTTCTGCCTCAACTTATAGAGTCCTACTGACCTAAACACAGCCCAGCCACCTCTGCTCTTCCTAGAACTCCCTGCCTTTTCTGCTCACATCTCTGTCCTTTTCACCAGCTTCTCTGATTGGTTTCTGAGTTCTTCCTTGTGTGTGTAATACCCCCTGGAGAACTCCTGCACTCTTCTGCTTGCCCCCACCCTCCTTTGCCTACCCCTATACTTCATCTTACTACTCACCTAACTCCGCACACTCCTGTCTGCCATATATCTTACCTATTATTTCTTTTTCTGTCTTTCTTTCCTACTTGCCTCCTTGTCCCCCCCCTCTGTAGGGTAATGCTGTAGGCTACCCATACTCCTTTGCATTCTTGTTGGTTACCCATACTCCTTTGCGCCCTTTTAAGCCTTGGCATGTTTTTTTTCCCCTGGAGCCATTTTTACTCTCTCTTTCTCTCCCCCCTTCAACGAGCGGTCCTGAGGTGTATTCTGAGCCTTTCCACAGGTAAGCCTAACTTTTGTTTTACTACTGCTGCCATTTGATAAAATAAAGAAGGGTAACTGTGAGCGGAATAAAAGGCAAAAGCTAATATGTAATAAAAGATGTTTGTGCTGGTTCTAAATCTGACAGTGTAGCCTTTCTAGGCCGTTTTTGTGCTTGTTCTGATGTGTAATTTACTGCCGGTATTGCTGTAACTGTAAAACCTAGTTAGGTCGACTGCTTCACCAGTCTGGCCGTTTTTGTGTATGCTCTACAGAACTAAAAACTAAATGCTATTATGCAATATAGGGAGCTTGTGCTGGTCTGAAATTGGACAGTGTAGCCTTTCTAGAACATTTGTTGTGCTTGCTCTGTTTTGTAATTTAACTGCCGGTATTGCTGCAACTGTAAAACTAGAAGGGTCGACTGTTACGCTAGTCTGGCCGTTCTTTTTGTCTGCTCTGCTTTACAAGTCAATTGCTGGCTTTACTGGCACTGTACAAGCTATATTGGTGTATTGTTACACTCTAGCTCTGTCTCATGGATCTGTTACTGGATTCTAACATACTAAACAGCCTTTCACAATGGTTCTCCCCTGTCTCTGTTATATTGCTTGATACCCACTCAAGGGGATTTCCCACTTTCCACTCTCTGTTATAGGATCTAATTAGTGATTCAGTGGCCATTTGCCCTTTGGTACTGCTAATTTGTGGCATGTAGACATGGGAACTAGCTAGCAACTGAACAGTGTCCCCTTATCGGTACTGCATTGAATCATCCTAACCACAACTTGTACTGAAACTTACAAATGATAAAGGCTGCCATACTCAGCCTAGTAACTATCAGGAAAAGCTCTGAAGATCCCTATATACCTTTCCTATGTGAACCCTATCTAGTCTTCTGACTGTAGAACTGATTAGCTTGTTTGTAAGCACAGTTACTAGGTCCTTGGTTATCCCTGCCCATGCTTGCTTGAACACACAGTTAGAACTCTCTTTGTGATCCCTTCATTGTTTCTTCTAGCACACGCAAGTTCTCCTGTCCTTAACCTTAATCCCAGTACTCCTCAGCCAATAGCCTGCCCTTTTGTAGCTTGCGGCCTCTGCTTTAGACAGTATTCCTTGTTCTGTTTCTAATCCTGCTACCATACCTCTGCTGGTGACTGCTGTAACCAGACCTCAGCTAGAAATCACTGTTTAAATTATGTTTGCTATCTCAGCTAGAACCACTGTGTTTTAGAATATTATGCTCTCTCTGTTCTTGGTCCCATCCTGCCATCCTGCCTCTGCTGTCAACTACCTTAACTAGACCACAGATAGCAACCACTGTTTTTAGAGGTTTCTCTATATAATTATTTAATCCTGTTTTGCACATTCTACTCTAAATAAATGCCTACCTTGCTTTGTTGCTGACTTCATCTGTTGATTGTGGCCCTGCTTAAGTGACCTGCACTGAATGCTCATTTGAATTGTTTATTATAGCTAATGTCTGTAAGCCTGCTTTAGTATGATTGGCACTCTGTTTTAAATTGAATTGCTGATTCTGTTCATTACATATGTTGCATCTCTGTCTTTATCATCTCCTGTTTGCCAATATATTATGATATTGCATTAGTCTACTGTATTGTGATACTTTTTATCTACACTGCTGTATAATTTACTACTTCTCCTTTACCCACCCACTCATATCTCAATCACCCTATTTATCTTGCACTCAGTTTTAAACCTAGACTCACCCCCCATTTCTCAAATAAGTGAACTCCTTCCTTTTTCTGTTTGTTTTATCCCTAAACACTCACACACTTCACCTCCCCTCTACTCCTCTCACTATACTGACTCAAACCCTATTTTTTTGATCCCTAAATACTCACACACTTCACTTCCCCTTTACTCGTCACACTATATTGACTCAAACCCTGTTTACATCTCCCCTCTACCCCTTATAACTCACTTTATATTCTTTTTTTCAGGTAAATAAAGCTACCTGAGCAGCCCTGATGCCTTCTGGCCCACTCTAGCTGGATTTTCACCTTTAGTCAAGTACCTCCAGCATGCATCCCTCCCAAGTGAATACCATCTAAGTATGTACACCTCATCTGTAAAGGATACCTGCTACCATTAATCCTTGAGTACTCCTGGTGGCTCCTTCTCATCTGCAGACCGCACCCTGTAGCTATTTTTTCTCTTACACTTGTCTAGCTACCCCTTTTTCTTCCAGGCTCCCTTCAATCTACTCTACTCCTCTCAAACTTATACCTCCTATTCTGAACTGCTCCTACCCCCTACTGAACCCTCTTTCCCTGTCTGCTACTCTCTATCTAGGTTAACAGTTTTGTCAGTACTGTATACCCCTCTAGCTATTCTCTCCTGCTGTTGTCAGTACTTCTGCCTCAACTTATAGAGTCCTACTGACCTAAACACAGCCCAGCCACCTCTGCTCTTCCTAGAACTCCCTGCCTTTTCTGCTCACATCTCTGTCCTTTTCACCAGCTTCTCTGATTGTTTTCTGAGCCCTTCCTTGTGGGTGTAGCCCTGCTCCATTCACCCTCACTCCGTTCGCCCTTGCTACGCTCGGGCTCACTTCACTCCTCAACCCTACCCTCATTCCCACCCACTCCATTACAGTTACCTTTATACCTAACTATTCCTCCCCTTCCTGTCCTACTATACACTACAGCTCCTCTTCCTGCCAATCACCACTCCCACCTTACCAATCTGTCAGTCTTATTAATATCACTTCCATCTCACCAATCTGTCAATCTTATTAACTTCACTTCATACACACCACCTATTCTCCCAACCCAACCATTTTCTACTCCAACATGCTATATCTACTGTTATCTTCTACACTACTTCTTTTTCTCTCTATCACCACATCTTACCACTCCAACCTGTATGACCCACTCCAATGCACCCCAACTTCTCACTCATACAACATACCTCCAATTACTTCTTCTTTTACTATCTCTCCAGATCTCTTCGCTACCTCTACCTCAAGTCTAGTCAAACCACCCTTTTTACAGGTTATTACACCTTCCCCTAAAGCTAAATCAAAGCTACACAAACTCTATCTATCATTTACTGCACTCTCTCCTCTCTCTAAACAACTACTCTGTTCTGGTGATGTTCATCCCAACCCCGGCCCCAATTCAACTCACCCCACCTGTACTCTCCCCACAACTACCTTCACAACTACCCCTACACTGCCCTCATCTTACACCTCATACAATCACCAGTCTCAGTCACAACAATCATTCCCAGCTAAAGACTTAACCATTTACTCTCTGAATATTCAAAGCCTAACAAATAAAGTTACTGAGCTGCACGCATGGATTGCTCTCAATACCCCAAACATTCTTTCCCTATCAGAAACCTGGCTTAAGCCACATATCTCAGGCAGTGAAATATTCCCACCTGGCTATAACACCTTCAGATCTGACAGACCTGTAAAAAAAGGGGGTGGTGTAGCTATCCTCTACTCTAACAACCTTAACATCTCACCATACCCCTCCTCTATTCTTGACTTCCTCCCAGCTGAACTCATCATCCTTAACTGCCATCTGAATCCACACGAAAACTTGCTGTAGCTTCCATCTATCTACCTGCTGGCAACAATCTGCCCATTCTTGAAAACATCCTATCCTGGTTCTCCCACAATATACCATACGAGACACTTATACTTGGCGATGTCAACATAGACTGGTCTAAACTCTCTACTGACTCTCCCCAACTCAGCATCTTCCTTCATGGATTCCACCAACTTATATCATCACCCACTTGCTTCAATAAAAATTCTACTTCCAGCTCCATAATAGACTGGATCCTTACCAATACCCCCCACCACTACTACAATACCACCACCTTACCTGATTCCCTTAGTGACCATCTGCCTATCTCCATTATTAGACATTATTACCATACTCCCAAACCCCACCTTATCAAGGACTGTCATGAATTATCCACTTTCAATTCTTCCCACTTCATCTCTATTCTTTACAACACAGATTGGCCCATACTTAAACAGCTCCCCCTAAATGACGCTGTCAGCACTTTCAATAGCATTTTCTTGAGTACTCTAGACTCCCTAGCTCGATCTAGAAAGATCAGAGTAAAATCAAATCATGCTCTCTGGCTCTCTAAAGAGACTAAGTCCCTCATGAAACAAAGAGACAGCACGTGGAAAGCCTGGATTAAATCTAAACAACCACCAATTTTTCTAAAATATAAACAACTGAGGAACCTTGTAAAAAAACTTACCACTAATGACAAAAAGTCATACTACAGTTCTGACCAGCTTAATAACAAATCCAATCCCCAGAAACTTTGGTCAACTCTCAACAACAACAACATTTTCTACCCTGAAAGTCCCTCTAATCCCTCCCCATACCCAAACTCTTCCCCTCAGGAAACTGCCACCCTCTTAAACAAACACTTTATCTCTTCCATCCAAAATCTCATAACCACCAGTCCTAACTGTACTTCTATACCTACTTCTCCTAGTTTAACTAACTCAACTTTGTTTTCCTTTCAGCCTGTTCCCACTACTTATATCAAATCTCTACTGCTCAAACTAAAACCATGCTCTCCTTCCTCTGACAAATTACCTCCTACATTCCTCAAACTTGCTGCTGACTCTATTGCCTATCCTATATGTATACTACTAAACAGATCTATTCTTCAATCAACTGCCCCTACCCTCTGGAAATCTTTCTTTACTATCCCTCTTCATAAAGCTGGAAACTCCATAGAACCTTCAAGCTACCATCCCATTGCATTCCGTCCCCCCTCTCTAGGATACTAGAAAAATGTATCCACTCTCAATCACCTCCTTAGCCACCACTTGCTTACCCCTACCCAGCACAGATTTCGTCCCCACCATAGCACCACCACTGCTCTCCTCTCCCTTCACATACACCATTGCTGAGGCCCTAGACAACAATAAACTTATTTCTTGTCTCTTCCTAGATCTCTGCAAAGCTTTTGATACTGTCTCTTATCCTCTACTATTATCCAACTTGCTAGCCTGCAACTATCCCCCTCCTCACTTGCTTGGTTAAATAGTTACCTATCTGTCAAAGAACAATCTGTCAAATGGCTCTCAGCCTCCTCCCCATTTCTTCCAATTTCTACTGGTGTTCCTCAAGGCTCTATCTTAGGGCCCCTTTTGTTTAACATCTTCACCAATGATCTTTTCTCCTCTTGTAAAGATTCTTCTCTCATTCAATATGCCGACGACTCCACACTTATCTCTATCTCCAATAACATTTCTGAACTACACTCCCTAACCCAACAAGCCCTAATATCCACTGAACAATGGCTTTCTCACAATCTACTGATCCTAAATCCCAAAAAGACCAAACTCCTACTTTTCCTTCCCAGTTTTCATTCTCACCATAAAAGCTCCTTTGTTATTACATCTTCTAATAATACAACTATCCAACCTGATAACCACACAAAACTCCTAGGGGTTATCAATGATGAACTAAAGTTTAACCTACGCATACACCATTGTATAAAAAGAACACACCAGAAATTAGGCCTACTTTATCGAAACAAAGAATTCCTGACTCCTGATGCTAGACTTACCCTGGGACAAGCCCTCCTCCTCCCTACCCTTCTATATGCCGCCCAAGTACTTACCAACATTCAGGCCACCACTCTTACCAAACTTCAACAAACATACCATAAAATAGCCAGATTCATTACTAACTCCCCATATAACTCACACCACTGTATTGCTTTAAACTATCTCCACTGGCCTGAACTTCCCCAACTACTGCTACTTTATCAATTTCACATGCTTCACTCTATCCTTTATAAACCCTCCTTCTGTCCACCTCTCTCCTCCTTAGTCTCTATCTACACTCCATCCCAAACCCTCCACACTACTAATCAACAATTACTTAACATTTACCAGCCTACAAAGTCTGTTGGCAAACTACTCTATAAACACTCAGTCGCCCATGCCTGGAATAGACTTCTCCTTGACTTACATTCAATTTCACATACCTCCCACTTTAAAAATGAACTAAACACATATTTTCTCAATTCCAGGACATGCCCTTGCAATGACCCCACTTAGTCTCCCCCCCACTTGCTTTTATTGAGATTCCTACTTAGTCCCCCTATACACCTTACATAAGGTATTTGCATAACTACTTAGTCCCCCTATACACCTCACATAAGATATATGAGACATAAGTACTCAGCATGGTTTCCGACCAAACCATAGCACCACCACTGCCTTACTCTCCTTTACTAACACTATCCTTCAGCATAAAAACAATGGCTATCTCTCCTCTGCTACTTTCCTAGACCTATCTAAAGCATTTGACATGGTCCCACACAAACAACTTATCTCTGTCCTCAATAACCTATCCTTCTCACAATCAGTCACCAACTGGTTTCAGAGTTACCTGTCTGACCGCCAACAATCCGTTGTATGGCAGAATGACATATCTCCCCAACTAATTGTCTCCATAGGGGTTCTCCAAGGATCCATCCTTGGACCCCTACTTTTCTCTGTTTACACCAATAATCTAGCCTCTGCCACCAAACACGGCACACTCATCCAATACGCAGATGACTCTACCATCATCTGCTCAGCCCTGTCCCTACCCAAACTGCAAAAAGTCACACAGGAAGCCTTTTCCTCTGTTGAAACATGGTTATCCGATGCCCAATTAATACTCAACCCAAACAAAACTAAACTACTCATCTTCCAACCCACCAAACATACTCAAAACAACTCTCACTTTAACATCACAGCAAAAGACAACACCACTATATACCCAGCTGAACACACCAAATTGCTAGGAGTGGAAATAGACAATAAACTAAAACTTGACATTCACATATCCATGACCATAAAAAAAGTCCACAAAAAACTAGGAGCATTATACAGAAATAAACAATTTCTCACCAAAGCAGCAAAGATTTCAATAGCAAATTCCCACCTTATCTCCACCCTATTTTATGCCTCTCCAGTGTATACCAACCTAAGGCAATGTGATCTAAACAAGCTAGAGACCTGCTACAACAAAATCGCAAAATTCACCACAGGGGCCTCCTACCGTAGTCACCACTGTCTCTCACTTGCTGAACTGGGCTGGCTTGAACTCCCTCACCTCCTTCAGTGGTATCAACTCTCACTCACCCACAAACTAGTAAACCATCCACTAAATGTCCCATCCCTCCAGAATCTACTCCAACCCTATTGCACCACCAGACCACTAAGATCCAGTAACAAAAATCACTTGCAGATCACTAAAGCCAATAACTCTGCTGGTGAAGCACTATTCTCTTGCGCCATAGCCAAATTATGGAACTCACTCCCACCCACAAATACCTCCATACCATCATGCACCAACTTCAAAACTTTATTAAAAGCGCACCTAAAAACATGCTGGCTATGCTCTTGCAACTCCCACTCTAATATCATCCATCCCATCCAACCACTACCTTTCTTTCCAATCCACTAACTACCTTGATTATAGCAAGCTCAGATGCTCATAAGCCTAGTACTTATTATGCAGCAGGAACTTCTCATTGTTACATTTGTTAATGCCTGTTATGTACTTCACAGATAAAGATTCTAGTTGTCTACTGATGTACTATGTTCTTCATCTGTAATTATGTTGTAAGTAATTTCTATGTTAAATTGTTAATCACTATGTAATCCAATGTAACTACTGCCTGTTTATTTTACTGTGGAGCTTTTCTCCCCGGGCCTCCGCTGAAAATGGACCCACGTCCAGTCGGACACTCCCGGTCAACAAATTTAAATAAAATAAAATAAAATAAAATAAAAATAAAATAACTCCACACATATAACAGTAATATATATTTACTTTGTTTTACTCTCAGCCTATTGCATTATCTCACAATAAAACTTTGTTTCATATTTTTCATTTTTTTCTCCTTCTCCATACTTGGAACTTTAACTTGTTTGTATGTACTCAACAAATGTAAGACTCTAGCTCTGTATTATTGCCTCTCACCTCAATATTTTTGTGTAGTATTATACTTTGCAATAGAAATGTATTTGTTAAAATGTAAAATTGCTTCTCACCTCAATTATTTTGTGTACTATTATACTTTGCATTAGAAATGTATCATTGGAGCTTTTCTCATCGTGTCTCCACTGAAAATGGGCCACAATCCCAGTTGGACTAACCCGGTTAACAAATGTCAATAAATAAATAATAAATAAGTGAGGGCATTGGCTCCAGAAAAAAATATATAACCCCCCTGTACATTTCCCTCATCAGTCCAAAAACTGGATACAATACCCCTTTTGGTATGTACCTTTCCAAGCACCTGCAGTAAATGGAGAGACCACAAGGGTTCCTCACAAAGAAAATTCAAGGTCTTCAGCATCTGTCTTATGAGGATCATCTGAAATCACTGCCACTTTATCCTGTTTCATAAAGACTACTCATAGGCAATCTCTGCCTTGCATATAAGACAATTTGTGACCCTGCTTTATTAAAATGTTGCATATCCATAAGTCAAATGGTACACAGGTTACTCACTCTAATATCCTTAACCTGCATGTGACATTAATAGAAACTGCTGGGGGGACAGATTTGTCTTCCAGAGGTTACCACACCTTTGGAACAGACTCCCGTTTCATGTCAAGTGGAGCACCTCTTTGGCCTTTTTCAAATGCAATCTGGGCAATTGGATGGGCAACGGTAAATTTACACCAGGGGTTCCACCTATGTTCCTCCTGGACTGGGGTGATAGGAGCTGATCATGGAAATAAGGGTAAAACTTGTCTAGGCTTGTAAGGGCCCTATGGTCATTAGCCCAATGACCTCCTATGATCCTATGGTGGTATTGAAGTTGGCAAATATATCTACATATATACATATACATATATATATATATATATATATATATATATATATATATATATATATATATATATATGAAAGCTTGTCGGGGTATAGTGACCCTGCCCCCCCCACAAAACAAATTTAAACGAGAGGAGCAATTTTCAAGATTCTCTCTTCCCACTCATCCCATATGGTGGGATGAGTGCTTTGCACACTCCCTGCAAATTATATATACTAACTCAGAGATCGCATTACCTTGAGGAAAACAGTAAATTTCCTGATCCTCACTGTACCACAATCTACATTCAAAAGTTTTGAGCTTTTGGAAACTCGATTATATCATCTCACCAATATGAATTTCAAGTTTCTTAAAACTCGTTCAGCTGCTAGGGGCAAGGGATATACACACACACATACACACACACACACACACACACACACACACACACACACACACACACATAAATGTCCTGCCTGCAATTAAATGGACACAATGCTGACTTAACAGAGAACAACATAAAAATGTCGAATTAATAAATATTGACATGTTTTGTGCATGGTCTGGGGGATTATCCTGAAGTGCACTAAACGGCAAGTATTTAACAGGGTGGCAAGTCCCCTGCACCCCCTACACCCCCTACTGTTTATATATACTAAATCTAAGATTACACATTCCCCAGGGAAAGAGAATATTCCTAGGGATTGTCAGTATCACTCACCTGTCAATCATCTGTCTGCATTGACTATATGGTGTTGAGCAAACAGGTGTCGGCATTGTGTCTATTTGACTGACTGTAGAGCACTGATATATATATATATATATATATATATATATATATATATATATATATATATATATATATATATATATATATATATAGGCAGATAGATATACATTTATACACAAACAAATATGAACATATTTGCATTGGCACATGCATACCTTGAATATACTGTAATTGTTAGTTTAGTTATGGTTTCTATTCTAGGCAGACATCCTCTGTATAGGCCAGAAACTATTTCTTAATATGATAATTTTATGTTAGTCATTCTTTCCAAAATACTGGCTGCAACTGCGTACACAAGATTGCTGGTCACGCCTTGCCAGCACACTCTATGTCGAATGGGGATGGAGGATGAAGTAGTAACTGAATGACCAGGTTAGTGCAGCAACTGAATGATTAGGTTAGGGCAGAATGCACGGTTCAGTTTCTTACTGTCAGAATTTAAATGTGTTGCTTATATCAGCTTTACATGATATTACTTAAAATGTAGCTAAACAACTGTTTACAGGAGGTCTCTATTTAGGCATTTATGATTGGCCTAAAATTTAGTACTAAGTGATATGGCCTGATGGTTTGACTGGACAGGTAATATTACCAAATCAATGGTTAGAAGATGATATCCATTATAAAAATGTGGGATTACACATAAATTCTAATTTTGGATTTAATATGCATGTTATTGGGATAAAAGTAAAACCATGAGACAGGATGGCATGTTATTAAAAACATTTCTGTTAGGCACTATGGCACATAAGTGAATTATGTCCCAATAAGCCAGTTAAAAAGGTTAGAAACTTACAAGATATTTCCTTTCTTTAAGAATTGTGGAATATCATAAGAGTTGTAAAAAAGATGAAACTTTTTATATCATTCAGAAGAGATACTTTAAGAGAAAACTATTCTTTGCATATAGGATATATAAGAATGAAGGTCTATATACAAACTTTAATTTACATGTTTATTCTAGCACAGGCACATTTAGGCAAAATAATGCTGCACACTGGCAGTCTATTTTCCCACTTTCTACTTTAGGCAAATTTGTAAGAAACAGTTTTAAGAAAGATCGACTGAAATTAGATAATAAAGGCAGTGCATTTGTCACACTGCACACATAGTAAGTCCTCTTACACACATCTACGATTTCTCATTTACCTCAAACATTTTCCTCAGAACCTTTAAATATGCCATCATAATACCACTCACTAACAAGTCCATCACAAAGAAAGCAACGACTTTAGACCAATTGCAAATCTCTATCTACTAGCAAAAATATTAAAAAACAAATCTACAAGCAAATATTAGATTATATAGATAAGAATAGCCTTTTGTGTGATGCCCAACATGTCCTCAGAAAAGGTTTTAGTAACACTTCTGCCATATACACTACCACAGACACTACCTATAATAACACAAATTAATCTAAACTAACAGAAGGGCTCTTCATAGCTATGACTGGAGCATTTGAAATTTTGAACCATAAAAACTTACTCTTCAAACATAATAAATTTAATTCTGAAACTCAACAATAGGATGAATAAAAAGCTACCTACAGGATAGCTCATTGTAATTAAATTCTAACTCCCTGCTTTCTACTCAAGGAACCCTTAATAAAGGGGTTTTCCAAGGTTCTGTTCTTGGCCCACTGCTATTTTCTCTTACTTTATTAATGAGCTACACCACAAACTTCAAACACCTTAACCTTATCATAAATGTTAATGGCATCTACAAACTAGAATACAGTCATATCCTGCATACTTTTAAGCACAATCTTGAAATCACTTTCACAAAATGATGCACTCGTGTTGTCTTAAATGGGCTACTCATTGTTTGTTTATGTTTTTCGGCTTTTCCCGGTTAGGGCTCGCCACAGCGGAACTCCGGTCTGCTAATGATTGGTAGTGGATTTTTACGTATCGGGTTACCAGCCCTGACGCACAACCTTCAACGAAGGCACGCCCCATTCGGCTACTCATTAATAGCTTAAAATCCAGTACTCGATATATGGGACATCAAAAAGCTTCCAGAAATACCCCTTGTGCATAGCTGTCCTAAATGGCAATGTTCTTTCACTCTTCTCTTAGCTTCAGCAAACACACTGGCACTACCATTACCAAATCCCTTACCCAAGTCATACTCTGCTATGAAATATCCAATATGCTAACTCCAATATCCCATAAATCCTTAGCCAAAAAAGCATGAATACCCAAACCAGAATACAGACTACCTTTAGTAATATTCCCCTCTAGTACAAATACTCAAAGCAGTAGAAACAACAATCAACAACATATGTCGATTCCTTCTGTTTGCTGACAAAAGAACTCACCAATGCCACCTCTTGAAACACTGCAAATGGCTACCAGTCACAGAAAAGGCAGTCTTTTTTCATGTATAATTTTCAAAATTCTCAGTCAAAACCATTGCCCATGACTTAGGTCCAAACCACAAATCAGACAACAAAGACATCCTTCTATTCACTGGTTGCAGTATTCCTTACATCTGGGATTCCCTGCCTACTGTAGCCCAACATCTGGCCAGTATACAAAAGCCTTTGATTGCTTTAAGCTATGCCATACATTGCATGCATGTTCCTCACATAGCATAGGGCATAAAGGTGATGTCCAGGCATACCATCCCCAGAATTTCTTTACTGAGAGTCTTACCACATCTCATGATCATTGGTCTGAATGCCTACACCATTTTTGTTGGTATACAAGCCACTGAAGATAAGTACCCCATTGAAGTTCTATTTTTTTATTGTCTTATGGTTGCTTCTGGGGTTTCATGTCTTCCAGGAAGGGTAAATGCCAGTTTGGGAGGCAGAGTCCCCATAAAAGCTACCACAAACAGCTTTTATTTTGCCTAGGTGCCTCTCATAACCATACTTCCTGTTCTATCTGTTAGGCTTTCATACCAAAGACTCTGCATAGTAGGCTTTCTTCCTAGCATAGTATCAGGAGAATCAGTGACTTAAGCTTCTTGCTAAGGATGCAATTGAAGGAACTTCTGACCCTGAGGGTCAGCCATCAGGGAAGAAGAAGGTTAAGAAACCAAGACCAGACTCTTCCACTGTCCAGCCTCCACTGGACATTTTTCCTGAGGTGAGTGAGAACACCTGGATTTGTTGTCGGATTCCTCTGCCATGACTGGGTTTGTGGCAGCAAGAGTCTCGCTTTGATAAGGTTTTGTAGATGTCTGTTCTGGATTTTCAGGGGGAACCACAGTTCATTATTTCCAAGGGGTCTAGGGGTGTTCCTCAGATTTTAGTTAGGTAAGAAGTCCCTACTGCTGTTATTGAATGCCATCCTGAGTCAAAGTCTTCCAAATTTTATAGAGCAGATGTCTCATTAAAGAAAACACAAAAAACTAAACATGTTTCCCCTGCTCCTAGGGATGATTAGAGTGAGTGGCAGGCCTTCACTAAGGGTTTGTTAAATGCTTTGATGGCATTGAAACCTCCTCAGGGGGTTTCTGTTCCAGCTCCCACTTGGTCCTCTGCTCCACTTAAAAGACCCAGGAAAGAGGATTCATCAGAAGAGGAGTTAGATTCTGATGAGGAATCCCTTGCTTACTCTTCCCAAATTCCTTCTCCTTTGGACTATGGGTCAGAGGAAGTGGAATCTATCAGTCCTGATACTCCCTTTGAAAAAAATTATTTTGTGGACACAGTATCCAGGATGGAGTTTTTTAAAAGGAGTTTTTCTCAGATCCATAAGAAGTACTATGAGTTGCTACAGATGGAATAGCTAAAGTCTTCTGCTATTCCTCCTTTTTTTGCTGCATTGCTGGATGCATTTTCAAATGCCTCTAAACTACTGATTCTTTGTTCCCAGCTCCCAAGAAGCCTGATAGGTTTAAAAGGGTGCCTGAGGACTGTAACTTTTTGTAAAGTGTTCAGCTGCTGACCACTCAGTGGCATCTGTAGCCTCGGACAAGCCCTCTTAATTGCTTCCTTCACCCAGGTTACTGCCTTCTGATAAAGATAGCAGAACCATGGAAGGCTAGGTAAGAAGGTTTACACCTCGGCTACCTTGGCTTTTAGGGTTATCAATTATCAGACCCATATGTCCAGGTATGTGTGGCTCTCCTTTCTCAGGCTTTTCAGGTTATTTCTGATCTTCCAGACTCTGAGGGTAAAGCTTCTGCTCTTTCCCTGTTAGTGACTTCCTCACAGGTGGTTCATCATTCCATCAAGTATATTTATGATGCAGCAGATGCTTCTTCTAGGGCTACTGCATTTGGTTCAGTAATGAGAAGATATTCTTGGCTTTGGCTGCAACCATTGCCTGATGATATCAAGGCTATGTTGATGGATGTCCCTCTTGATAATAAATACTTACTCGGAGAAAATGCTGCTAATTTGTTTAAGTCTCTTCAGGATAAGGGGAAGACTTTACAGGAACTCAGACATGTTTGTCTCTCATGTTCCTAAATTTCAGAGAAACTACTCCATTAAGCCAGCATTTGTTCACAGGCAATTTCTCCTTCCTCCTAAGGGCAGAAAGAGTAGCAAGTGGGCTCCTCCTACTAAGGCTACTCAAACATCAGGAATTCAGAAGTCTTCCTTTCCAGACAAACCAGGTGCTGTCTGACTATCTGTTTCTTTCCAGCCATATTCTTCTTTCTCTTCACCTTTCTCTCTCTCTCTCTCTCTCTCTCTCTCCATTTTGGCTTCAGATTACTCAGGATTCTTGCATTCTGTCCATTTTCACCATGGTGATTTCATGGTATGGAAATCCCATCCTCCTTTTATGGGAATTCCTCAGCCTCCTTGTGAACAACTTCTCTTCTTCCCAGAGGTGCTTCAAGACCTTTTGACTAAGCATACTATTAAAGAGGTGCCCTTGTCCCAAATGTGGAGAGATTTTTACTCCAGAATGCTTATAGTACACAGAAAAGATGGTAATTGGAGGCCTACTCTAGACCACTCTCAACTACACACTTTTCTGAAGGTGCCACTTTTTGAATATTGCCCTTCAGACTCTCTTTCCCCTTTTGCTCTCAGGCTTAGGTTCATAGGTAGGTACTGGGCTATCTGCCCAGAGGCATATATTAGCCCAGCCATGTTGTGCAGTATTCACTGCCCCTTTGGTTAGTTCCCTAGGCCCTTGATCTAGCAACTACTACCCTTGGCCCGTATCTCGTAGAGCTGTTGGTATGATCCCTGGTGTGAACTTTCTATTACCCATCCACTCGTCAAGGTTCCTCTTGAAGAGTGATAGTGAGGGGATCTGTCTTATGTAGATCGGGACTTTGTTCCATAGCAAGGGAAGTCTTTGCAAAGGGAATCTATCCCTCCAGCATGTTCTATTCATTGTTGTGCTGAGGTTTATATCCCTAGAGCGTGTCGCTCAAGTAGATTTGGTTTTGCTAATATGGAGCATGTTCAACAGTTCTGGGTTGGACATGGCTCTGTATGTTAGACAGAGATTGCCTCTGAGAAGGCGGTATGCAACAGAGAAAAGCCTTAGTTTTTTCAATCATGCTGCATAGGGCAACTGTTTGAGGCCAGTAATCATCTTAGTGAGGTACCTCTGTGGTCTCTCCAGCTGCTGGAGATGCCTAGCGAGGTACATTCCAATTAGTGCATTGTACTCAATGGGTCTGATGAGGGAAGAGTAGAGGGGCACCACTACATCCTTAGATCTTGATGCGAACCCTCTCGTGATCAGATGGGTCACATAGAAGGATTTTCTAACCACCTTGGCAACATGGTTATCAAAAGAAAGCTGACTATCTACTTGGGTCCCTAGATCCCTTATTACTTCTTCAGATTTCAGGGGGTTACCTCCTATGTGGTAGTTCGCAGGTACTCTGTTTATTCCAAAGGGGATTACTACACATTTTTTAGCATTTAGCTTGAGACCATGGCTTTGACACCATGCATCAGTCTCATTAAGGCCCTTCTGGAGGATATCCATGTCAGCCGGAGACTCTATTATAGCACCCAGTTTGCAGTCACCCACAAACTTGGTCAGCCACAGCCCTTTAGTGCTTGCCTGTACTTCTGAGAAGTATATGCCAAACAGGAGGGGCCCCAGGACAGAGCTCTGAGGCACACAGCTCATTACTGGTCTGGATTCAGACATAGATCCTGCTACTCTTACTTTGTGGGATCTGTCTGAGAACCAGTTTGCGATCCATCTTGTGACATAAGGGTTTATGCCCAGGATGGTAAGTTTATCAATAATACCCGAATGGGGAATGGTGTCAAATGCTTTAGCAAGGTCAAGGTAAGACATGTGTACCTCCTTTCCCTTATCTATAGCCTGAGTAACTGCCTCAAAGAAGTTCACCAGGTTCAGGAGGCATGATCTGCCCTTGATGAAGCCGAACTGTGTGGGGTCAAGTGTTTGGAGGTTCCCAATCTCTCCATTTATGAATTCCATAATGATTTGCTCCATTGCCTTACAGATCAGACTGGTCAGGCTTATTGGTCAGTAGTTCCCAGGGTCGGTTGTGGGCTCACCCTTGTGCAGCGGAACCACCGTTGCTGTGTGCCATTCTATGTGCACATATCCTGTCAAGAGGCTGAGACTGAACAGGGTATTCAGATGTGGGGTTAATTCATTTTGGAGCTCTTGTATGACACAGCCCGGGACACCATCTGGTCCCATGGAGGCAGTGTTTTTAGTTTTAGATAGAACCTTATTAACCAACGTATCAGTAATAATTGGAGTTACACAATCCCCTGGAATAGCAATAGGCCCTGTAGTTGGTGGTGGTGGGGGATTTGCACTGAACCTGTCAGCCAAGATGTTGGCAATGTCATTGGGGTCAGTGTATTTTGTTCCATTTTGTACTAGCTCAGAACAGACCTGAGCATTGCCATTTAGGTTTCTGAAGTAACCATAGAAGGCCTTATGGTTATCCTTGGCATCCTTGGCAACTTTCTTTTCGAAATTGGCTTTAGTTGACTTGATCAGGGCCCTCAATTTCTTACTAATGCTGATCAGTGATTATTTTTCTACTTGAGATTTGGCCTTTTTTTGTATAAGTCTTCTCCTTTTATTGTATAGTTTGCTTATGGCCAAGGTATACCAGACTGGTTTCTTCTTGCTTGAGGAAGGAGTCTTGGTTTTATTTCGGATAGCATGGTCCATGCAATCCTGAAGATGTATATAAAGTGCCTTGGTGTAGGATTCTGCATTCTGGATATCATTATCCTTCTGCAAGGGAATAGTGAAGCTTCCCACTTCTGACGCAAGTAGTTTGAAATCTGATTTGGAAAGGTTTTTTTATGATGGTTTCTTTGGCTGGGGGAGGTGGAGGGGTGAGGACATCCAAGGTCATCAGTTTGTGGTCTGATCTGACCAGAGAGGGAGTGATAACGGATGTGGTACAATGGGTGCCCATATTTGTGATGACTAAATCCAATATGATGTCCCCTCTAGTGGGAGAACATACCAGTTGTTCAAGGGCATTTGAATTTATAAATTCTATGAACCACTAGGCATAGGAGTTAGAACTTAGGTAGTTTGCCCAGTCTATACCAGGGTAGTTGAAATCACCCAAAATTATGGTGTCGGGTAGGACCTTTATATTTTCCAATGCCTCAAGGAATGCTGAGTGAGCATCTTGGGACATGGTGGGTGATCTATAACATCTACAACTTGAAATGTGGTTTTGCCTGCTGATAGTTGCGCATGGATGATCTCTAGGGCATCATGCTGTGCCACTAACCTGGAGATGTGGGTATCCTTGATGAATATGGATACACCTCTGCCCTTTGTCCTGCAATCCGGTAACTGAGGCTGGAAGGTATGATATGAATTGTAACCTGGTAGTGCTGGGGTGCTCTCTGGAACCTTGAACCAGGTTTCCGTCACTGCACAAACATTGATTTTCTCCATACTGAGGAGTGCCTCGAGCACGTGCATTTTGAGGTTGAGACTTCTGGCATTGAGTAGCATTACCATTCGTTTTTGGTTACCTGTGCTGGTTACAGTGGTTGGTTTGTCCTTTGAGCCTTGCCTAAAAAAGGCACTATGGGGATGGCAAGAGCCTTGGCCAGTATTCGAAAGCCTAGGGATGACAGGTGCAAAGCATCTCTGGTGAAACAGCGAGGCTTGTCTATCATGTCATCCCAGGCAGAAAGACACTGGATCCCCTTAGAATGACAGCAGAAGCTTAGCCAATTTGTTGAAATTGATCATTTTGTCTTTGTATTGTGGTATCATTCTAGGTGAAGGTTGTATGCTACTCAAGGTCAGGGTCATACCAGCTTGGGCTACATGATCAGATAGCTCCTCAATGTCTCTTTTCATGAAGTCCAGGGAGGTACATCTTAGATCATTCACACCAACATGTACAATGACCAGATGACAATGACAGCGTCATATTTGTACTTGTTCTGGAGTGACCTATGTGCCTGTGTTATGTGGCAGATCCTAGCATCCGACAAGCAGCTGACAGTAACCTTCTCCTTGTTCAGCCTGGTGAGTGGAACATCTGTGTGCCTTACTATAGAGTCTCCTATTACTAGCGTGTTGGGTATGGTATTTTGCCTTAGGGGCTGTCGTGAGGCACACTGCTGAGGTGAATTATGTGTTTTCTGACTTGCGTTTGGAGGTGCAGGTTGCTTGCTTGTCTACATTGGAGGGCCCTGTTTCTTTTTCAGATTGGTACCTAGTGCCTCCAGATATGTTTTTGTGTATTTTGTGTATATTATCCTTTATACTTATATGATATCCCTGGATGTCAAGGATGCTTATCTCCATATTCTGATCCACCCCCTTTCAAGATTTTATTTTTCTGCATTTCTCTGTTTCTTCCTGGCATTTTTAGTTATCTGCTTTGCCCTTTGGCCTTTCTACTGCCCCAAGGGTATTCACCAAATGCCTCGCTCCTGTGATTGCTCTTTGCAGATATCAGGGGATCCAACCATTTCCTTACTTGGATGACCTGCTAATTCAAGCCTCCTCTCCAGAGATCTTGTTGCAAAATCTTTCTTTTACCATTTCCCTTCTTCAAAGCCTGGGGCTCACAATAAACTTCAAAAAGTCTTTTCTGACTTCATCTCAGGATCTTGTCTTTCTGGGTTGCAGGATTCAACTGGTGCCTATGCTGGCATTACTGCCTTCTCCCAAGGCCTTAACTCTCATTTCCTTCTTTCAAACTCTTCTTCCTCTGCCCTCCATTACAGTCAGGGAGTTTCTTAGAGCTCTAGGTTTCATGGCTTCCACCATCCCTATGCTCCCTCTGACCAAACTCCACATGAAAAAGTTCCAGTGGTTTCTGAAATCAGTTTGGCTTCAACATGTACATCCTCTAGACTTTGTAGATCCTCTTTTACCTTGCCTCAGGAAGGAACTCCTCTGGTGGATCCAGCAGTTGTCCTTAAATCCAGGGGTCTTTTTTCATTCCTCTCTTCCCTCTCAGAAATTGCATCCAGACACTTCAGATATGAGATAGGGAGCAGTTTTTGCCTCCTTAAAGTTGCAGGGGGTGTGCTCTCCTCTTCAATAGGAGGAGCACATCAATGTCAAAGAGATGAGAGCTCTTCTGCTGGCTCTTCAAGCTTTTCATCCTCTTTTCTCCCCAGGACCTCTCAAGTTATTTTCAGACAACACCACAGTGATGTGGTATGTAAACAAACAGGGGAGAACAAGATCTTACCTTCTTTGGCAGGTGGCACTCCTGGTATGGGAGTTTGCTGCCCATTATCAAGTGACTCTTTGGGCACTTTACATTCCCTCAAGTCAAAATGTTGTGGCAGACACTCTGAGCAAGTCTGTAACTCAATCCTATGAATGGTTGCTTCACAGGGATGTGTTTCTGGACATCATCCACCAGTACGGTACTCCTCAAGTAAATGTATTTGTCTCCCCTCTGAACAGACAACTTCCTCTATTTTGTGCCACAGACCCAGGTCCTCTGGTATGGAAGGTGGATGCCCTCTCTTTTTCTTGGAATGGGATGTTTCTTTATGCAGCCCCTCCCTTTCCCCTCATTCCAAAAGTCCTGTTCAAAATTCACAGGATGCTCTCAAAATCTTATTGGTGACTCCCTTTCAGCCAAGACAGCATCAGTTCCCTCTTCTTCTTCTGCATTTAGCCAATGGCAATCATCACAAGTTACATCATTGGAAGGACTTACTCAAGCAAGACAAGGAATCGCTCATCCACCTCCATCTGTCCACTCTTCATCAGACACTGTGGGTGATATTATTCTGCAAAGACACCTTTTTCTGAGGACATGCTTAGGGTCATACAGGAGACCAGGAAACCTAATACTATGAAGCCTGACTTATTTAAATAGAATAGGTTTTCTTGTTTGGTGTCTGTCTCTTAACCTGGATCCACTTACTGTGAATGTTCCTTTGGTTCTTTCTTGTTTGTGTGAATGACTTAATGCCGGCTTGGTCTATTCTTCTGTTAAGGCCCACTTATCTACTATATATTCTTGTTTGTCTTTATCTCCTCCTTTAGCTTCTAGATTTGAAGCTGAACAATTCCTTAAAGGCATCCTTCCAGAAAGCTTGCTCCTCCTCCCTGGGACCTTAATTTTGTTATGGAGAAGTTGCTCAGTCTCCTTTTGAACCTGCTGCTTCAGCTTCCTTGCAACATTGCTCTTGGAAGACTGTTCTTCTGTTAGCCCTTACTTCTGCCAGGCAGTTGTCTGAACTTCAAGCTCTTATGGCTTGTCCTCCTTTTCAGGTGTTTCATAAGGACAGGGTGTCCTTGTGCACTAATCCTTCATTTATGCCCAAGGTGGTTAATGAGTTGTCACGTAATTAGTCTATTCATTTGCCTACCTTTTCTCCTCCCTGCAATCTGCCAGTGAGAGGATGTTTCTTGCTTTGGATGTGCATAAACAACTCAAGTTTTATTTTGAGAAGACTAAGTCTATAAGAAAATCTGATCAGTTGTTTGATTCTTTTTCATCCTAGGTCCCTAAGATTGGCTGTATCCAAGCAAACAATTTCTTCTTGGATCTCCAAATACATTTCTTTTTGTTATTCTTTTCATGGTAAGAGCCTTCCTTCATCTGTAAAGGCTCATTTTACTAGAGCTGCGACTTCTATTTTTTAAGGGGTTGGATACTATCTCTATTCTTGAAGCAGCTACCTGAACTTCTGTGCATACTTTTACCAAGTACTACAAGCTGGATGGAATCTCCAGAGCTATAGAGCTTGTTTTGCTAGGGCCATTCCTCATGGCTTCCTAGAGGGCTCTACTGGTCCTTCCACCTCCTCCTTCTCCCAAGTTTCGTCTTGAGCTTTGGCACTGTCCCAGATGTAAGGAATACTGTAAGCAATGAATGGAAGGACACAATGCAGTTGTGTAAGATATTACCATAACAGTAGATGCCCTCTCTACTGTTGCAGTATTCACTCCTGCCCCATCCTCTGGTTCATTTCTCTCCTGGATGTACTTGTTACCTCTTGGTTTTCCTTGGACTGGCATTCCTAATGGGGCTATCATTTCTGAGGATGGTAGACTTGGATGTTACCTTTATGCCATAAGCTACGTGAGGAGCATATGTGTGATGTATGGTGTACCTTAAAGCAACTGAAGGCTTTTGTATACTGGCCAGATGTTGAGCTACCCTAGGCAGAGAATCCCAGATGTGAGGAGTACTGCAACAGTGAAGGAAAGGACATCTGCTATCATGGTAAGATTTTACACAACTGCATTTTACTCTTTAAGAGATGATGCAAATAATGTCATTTTCCTAGTTAGAACCAAATTCAAAATTGCTACTGGTGAAATAGGCTTCTGTAAATTAAACCAAGTGGTATGGAATTATTTGCCATCTGAAATCAGACAAGAAAACACAACAGGCAATTTTAAAAATATACCAAAAGACAGAGCTTGTACTGCGGTAGTGGTGCTGCAGTAGCATTGAAGCCTCACAGTTAGATGTTGCCCGTTTGATTCTCAGTTAGCACGTCTTCTGTGTGGTGACATGCGTGAACGGGCATTCCTTCACTGAAGGTTGTGTGTTAGGCCCGGCAAGCCAGCACGTAAAACTCTACTGCCAATCATTAGTGGACCAGAGTTCCGCTGTGGCAACCCCTAACCGGGAAAAGCCAAAAGACACAAACAAACCAAAAGACAGAGCTTGTCCAAAGAGTTCATCATGCTCTTTTGCATGGATAATCTAAACATATACCACATAAAGAAGGTAGGAAACAAAGCCATGGAGTAGCTAATGTCATAGTAAATGAAATCTCTCCTAAAGGTATGTTCACATCATTTACCATACTGTCTACATCTGCTATAATACAAAGAAAAATAGCTTCCTAAATATACATATTGTAAATATCATGTCTAAAATGATTTCATATTCTGTTGAATAGTCTGGGCTGCAATTGGCATTCATGTATGCCAGATTTTGAGTATGTGAATATATTTCCATATCTGTATATGTTTTGTAACTTGATTTAAATGGTATGTGTTTGTAACTTGTTTTAAAAGCATGTATTATCTTAGAAGTTCTTGAATATCTTGCAGTTTGTTCTGTTTTGCACTGTTACTGCTGTTGTCCTACAGGCCTAGGTCACGGCTGAAAATGGTCTGAGGATCAGCTCTCTTATCACATGTAATAAAAAAAATAAAAAGGATTATTTTTGGACCATTCACTGTAAATTTAGTGACCGCAGTCAGCATATTTACAGATACTGCTGAACTGGGAACCCAGTTGTATTACATTATAGATGTGTTAATCCTGAAGAGGTCAGGAAACTCTCTCCATCACAACATGCTACAATAATGATTGGAGACCTGCAGTTGCTCCAGTACATACATCATGATGCAATATGTATATGTGCATCATATAAAATTCTTAAAATGGAGAAGGAATCTGCATAACAAAATCTCAAAATCACACTGACAGCTGAAAATCATGTAATCCAGCAGAACGTGCTAGCCCAGAATTGCTTTGCTCATTACTCAGCCATTCAAGGCTTTAGGAGCTGCCCCCTATAATCCATTAATAACTTAAAGGGCATCTGTATATTGGATGAGGAACATCTTCCTGCTCTGCAGACTATTATGACCTTACCTTGGACTCACTCATTCGCAGTATTCATTGCTTTGGGACTGGTACACCTAAAAAAATAATTACTGATGTTTGGTGGCATGATACAGATATCTCCATTCATCTGCCTTCTTTTCACACTACACTGCTGCTGTGGGTCAGCACAAAGTCTATTAACCTGACTTTTCAGTCATGTAGCAGACAGGCGAGTAACTTACCAGTGCTGGAATACAGTACATGGGAATGACTGAAATCAGTACAGTTTGCAAGTTAATAAAATACCAGCAGGATCCAACAGATGATACTTTGTTAACAAATCCAGTTAATGCTGGTCTAATTAACCTGTTTTGCAAGTGCATTGCATGTAAACTGAAAGCAATTTTCATATGCATATTCACCTTATTTAGCTTGACGAATGAAAGCAGACTTTATGTAGCTGACAGACTGATTGCTTATACAGCTAATACAGTTCAGCTTTCCTTTTGGACCCCAGTCACAATCATTCACTTCTTTGCAGTTTATTATTTCCATTCAAATATAGATGAAAAACAGCACATAAATATGCAAAACCTATTGTAGTCCAGTAATAATAAGCAGGTGTTCAAATGTTATATAATTTATTCAGCCCAGTGTGTAGCAGCTTGCTTCAGTCTGGAAAAAAATGAGTCAGTTTTTGTTTTGTCTGTTAGCATTCCTGTATACAACCCCAGGATTCAATAATGCCTACACTAAGTGTACACTAAGTATACACTGTGCTGAGTGAACTGACAACACAGACATAACTTATACCTCCTTCCCCCTAATTTTAGTTTTCCTTCTGATATTCTTGCAGCTTTAAATACTGACAGGGATTCATAAAGGTTACCACAAGGTGTAGACTACATGTAGACTTAGTATAATCTTTCTGCGTGACTACAGAAAATGTGATAAGAATTTTATTGAATACATATTGTGTACACTTAGTGTAGGTGTTACTGAAACTGGCCAAAGACTAATATGGATATGAACTATGGTGCTAAGCATACAGGGTTTTCAAAGCCACTCTATTCTAATATGTCCCTAACATTTGACAATAGTACTAGAAATCTGTGCGACAGAGCATTAATCTAAAATAGCTCACTATTAAACAGTGAGAATGTTATGAAACAGTGATATTTTGTAAGTAACAATTGTAATGTTTCAAGGGCAGATGCAGCTGATAAATTATAAATTGCCATTTCCTCTGGTTATATCCTGTATGAAGCAATTGTATCACAGAGGTCTTCAGATAGCTAAAATCCTGATGTAAACAAACTTTTAAAATATGGCACAAACCTTTTGATTTTAGCTTGCCTTGTTTATCTGTTAGTTTTATGTTTTAATACATTTGTATTGCATAGTGGTTAGTTTTTAAATAGATGAATTATCAAAGATTAGATTAAGAAAAATAAGAATGACTTTCAAAGAATAATAACGCAATCCATTCATATTTCCATCTGAGGAAATACTTTTAAAGTTTAAGTGCAGTCTAGCCAAGATACTGCAGACATTTCAGTCTGTGACTGAGATGTCTATCGTTGCAGCTAGTTTGAGGAAAATTAGATCAGTGACTAGAGCAAATCCTGACCAAGAATGACTGCTTAGCAAGCAGATACTGTAGTTACCAACATCCTAGTGTCCTGCAATACCCAGCAAATGATCATCAATATTGCTCACAGAATACCAGATGCATGAAATCTTTTTTTTATCTGTTGGACAACCCTATGTATAACAAAATGAGTATACAGTAAGGAGCATACAGACCAATACCCAACAACAACACACAATATCGGTCAACTTTTTTCTTTGTAATCCAGTTCTTGATAATGGGTTATGAGGAATGTAGCTGGAATTCTTTCCTCATGGAGTTGCTCCTACTCATCACTCAACTATATTAACTTATTATAAAGGAACGGTTGTAAAAGAAAAGCCTAGTACATGGCATAGGCACCTAATAAATGAAGTTATCTGTTTCCCTTTGCATGGGTGTGAAAAGTGCTATCGTATGTGACAAAGTGGAAACATATTCTTTCTTTATGTTTCTTCATATGTTATACAACTTATTTTTATTAACATTAGTAGCAAAGCAATTGCATGATGCAATCTAGAATTGACAGCCATGCTTTAAAATTTAAATTTTAATGTTAGAATTCCCATTTATGTATTGTCTTTATAATTTAACTTTGTAAACTGAATTTTTGTGAGTGTAGTTCTGTTTATGAGTGAGTGTGTGTTTCTGTGTGTGTGTTTTTGTGTGTGTCTGTGTGTGTGTGTGTGGGTGTGGTTGTGTGTGTGTGTGTGTGTGTGTGTGTGCATGTTTGCATGCATGTATGCATGTGTTTGCTTGTGTGTATGTGTGTCTGTATGCGCATGCATGTGTGTGTGTGTGTGTGTGTGTGTGTGTGTGTGTGTGTGTGTGTGTTTAAGACAAAGATATATATATATATATATATATAGAGAGAGAGAGAGAGAGACCACTACACATTGAAAAAGAACTAATGAGTATTATTTACATCAGAATAAAATTTTGCAATTGTTCATTGCCTTTAGCCCTACCTTTATTTAAAAGTAGAAGGCAAATTTTTAAGTTGCACCTAGTCTTTATTTTCCCACTTAATTTGAACCCCAAATTAGGAAACAGATTTTTAAATTAATGTTATAGGCTGGATACTTAAAACAAAAGCCATCTTAGATTATTTTCATAAATGTATATATTTCAGTTTGACAGTATGAATACCTTAAACGCTTCTTAATTGATCTTTTTTTTTCTCTGAAACAATAAATAGATATCTGCCACAGTTAAGAACCAGACATTACTACCATATGTTCCAAAGCTTAAAATAATAACATTCTTGCTGAAAGACAGGAATGTTACCTATATGTGTTATAAGCATGCTGATGTTATTCTTAATAATAATTGAAACGGCATTTTTGAAAAAAAGGAAACATTGTTGCACTGCTGTCTTGCTATGTGCCAAAGAATGATTAATGGCTAGAAGAAAGAAACATTAAGTGTCCCTGGCAATTCTGCCATTGTTAAATTATTGAGACACCATTTATCATAGTGTCCCTAAAAAGTTTTAAACCCTTTAAATGCAACAAATTATCATTTGCTACATTGAATGTGCTCCATTGTATTCCTCAGAGAAAACTATGCCAGTTTGTTTTGATTCATAAAGTTCTATACTACTGAATGACTCTGCATTTGCCTAAGCTAAAATATTTTTATTAATATAAAACATATGAAATTTGAAATATCTGTCATCACTTTTAGTACTTACTATGGCCTGAAACAGTTATTGCAGTGAACATTTAGTAATTAGATATCCTTAGGTTATAGCAGTCTGACTCAACACATTCAGCAAGTTGTGTCTTGCTGGTTGTCTTCTCCCATTTCTCATAAAAATGCCATTATATCTGTCCATGTATTATGGAATTTCAGCTCTATTTTGATTCCATAATCTTAAGAGAATGGTGTTCAGTCATACAATACAATACAATACAGGTGAAGATAAATACATAAATATCTTGCATATTCCCTAAATCGTATACCTTGCATTTTTAAGTTATGCTCTCTAGTTATCGCCCCTGTCTTCTTTTCTTGCTTTTATAAAACTGGTTTTCCTTGTACATTTGTTATATTGCCTGTATTTTGTGGCTGTTAATGTTGGTTTGCCCTGTAACAGTAGTCATACTGCTTTTGTTTTGTTTTGTATGTTAATGCTACAGACCGATGTGGCTGACTGAATCTGCCTGACTTGCTAGATGTTAAAGTTCACAAATGAGGGCTTGATAAAGGATTAGCTAATGTGTTTGCTAAATCACAATTATTTGCCCATAAAATAAGAGGATTATTTTTTATAGAGAACTAGTAGTTTACAATGTTTTACTGGTAGCTGCCTACATCTAACAACACAGGCTATAGTCAGATAATAGCTGGTGTGTGACTGCTGCTTTCATATGTGCATAAATGTAATTTTATTTATTTATTTATTTATATTTGTTGACCGTGAGTGTCCGACTGGACGTAGGTCCATTTTCAGCGGAGGCCGGGGGAGAAAAGCTCCACAGTTAAAACAAACAGACAGCAGTTACATTGGATTACATAGCAATTAACAATTTACATAGCAATTACTTACAACATATTTACAGATGAAGAACATAGTACATCAGTAGACAACTAGAATCTATCTGTGAAGTACATAACAGATATTAACAAATGTTACAATAAGAAGTTCCTGCTGTATAATAAGTACTAGGCTTATGAGCATCTGAGCTTGCTATAATCAAGGTAGTTAGTGGAGTGGAAAGAAAGGTAGTGGTTGGATGGGGTGGGTGATATTAGAGTGGGAGTTGCAAGGGCATAGCCAGCATGTTTTTAGGTGTGCTTTTAGTAAAGTTTTGAAGCGGGTGCATGATGGTATGGAGGTAATTGTGGGTGGGAGGGAGTTCCATAATTTGACTATGGCGCATGAGAATAGTGCTTCACCAGCAGAGTCATTGGCTTTAGTGATCTGCAAGTGATTTTTGTTGCTGGATCTTAGTGGTCTGGTGGTGCGATATGGTTGGAGTAGATTATGGAGGGATGGGACATTTAGTGGATGGTTTAGTTTGTGGGTGAGTGAGAGTTGATACCATTGAAGGAGGTGGGGGAGTTCAAGCCAGCCCAGTTCAGCAAGTGAGAGACAGTGGTGACTACGGTAGGATGCCCCTGTGGCGAATTTGGCGATTTTGTTGTAGCAGGTCTCTAGCTTGTTTAGATCACATTGCCTTAGGTTGGTATATATTGGAGAGGCATAACGTAGGATGGAGATAAGGTGGGAATTTGCTATTGAAATTTTTGCTGCTTTGGTGAGAAGTTGCTTATTTCTGTATAACCCTCCTAGTTTTTTTGTGGTCTTTTTTTATGGTCATGGATATGTGAATGCCAAATTTTAGTTTATTGTCTATTTCCACTCCTAGCAATTTGGTGTGTTCAGTTGGGTATATAGTGGTGTTGCCTTTTGCTGTGATGTTAAAGTGAGAGTTGTTTTGAGTATGTTTGGTGGGTTGGAAGATGAGTAGTTTAGTTTTATTTGGGTTGAGTATTAATTGGGCATCGGATAACCAAGTTTCAACAGAGGAAAAGGCTTCCTGTGTGACTTTTTGCAGTTTGGGTAGGGACTGAGCTGAGCAGATGATGGTTGCGTAATCTGCGTATTGTATGAGTGTGCCATGTTTGGTGGCAGAGGCTAGATTATTGGTGAAAACAGAGAAGAGTAGAGGTCCAAGGATAGATCCTTGGGGAACCCCTGTGGAGACAGGTAGTTGGGGAGATATGTCATTCTGCCATACAATGGATTGGTGGCAGTCAGACAGGTAACTCTGAAACCAGTTGGTGACTGATTATGAGAAGGATAGGTTATTGAGGACAGAGATAAGTTGTTTGTGTGGGACCATGTCAAATGCTTTAGATGGGTCTAGGAAAGTAGCAGAGGAGAGATAGCCATTGTTTTCATGCTGAAGGATAGTGTTAGTAAAGGAGAGTAAGGCAGTGGTGGTGCTATGGTTTGGTCGGAAACCATGCTGAGTATTGGAAAGGAGGTTGTTAGTAAGGAGGTAGTCTGAGACCTGAGAGTGTATGCATCTCTCTAGCATTTTGGAGAGTGGAGACAGAATAGCTATGGGGTGGTAATTGGTTAGTTCTGTGGAGGGTCCACCTTTGTGGTGGGGAATTATATGTGATACTTTCCACAGTGTGGGAACGTAACTTTCTGACAGAGATCGGTTAATCAAGATGGATACTGTATAGGCCAGAGCATCAGCTGCGATTTGTAGGTATTCACTTGGGAGGTTGTCTGCTGCTAATTTGGTGGGCTTACGTTTAGTTAAGAGTTTTTTTTTTTATGTTGGAGTTAGGTACAGGAGAAAAAAAGAAGGCAGTGGGGAGATTACTAGTTGAAGGTGTGGGTTGGAGGGGAGGGGGGTTGTGTTGTTTAGCTAGTGATAGTATGGTGTGTGTGAAGTGTGTGTTGAATGAGGTAGCAATATTTTCTGAGGAGTGAGCGATGTTAGGAGGAGGGGTACTGACTTTACCTGGGTGGAGGATAGAGTTTATGGAGGACCAGAATTGTTTGGGGCTGAGTTGGGTGGAGTCTAGGGCAGACTGGTAGTATTGGAATTTGTCCTGTTTTATTAGCTTTTTTACTCTACTGCGTAGTTCTAGGAATTTCTGTCTAGTGTAGGGGGTTTTGGTTTTACGCCAGTGCTCCCAGGCTTTATCCCTGTTTTTCATTTCTGGCTTAGTGGTTTTCTGTAGCCATGGGGAGGGTTGTGATTTGATTCTGGAAAGTCTTATGGGGGCATGGTAATTAAGGATGCTCAAGAAGGTAGAATTAAAAAATTCAACTGCATCCTCAAGAGTGAGGTACTTTAGAGGATTCCAGTTACATTCTTTTAGGGATGAGATGAATGTGAGTGGGTTAAAGTTTAGTTTTTTGCGTATTTGATGGTACATGACAGGTTTAGCTTGGTATAGGTATATTTTGAGTAGGAATGTTGGGGAGTGATCACTGAGGCTATCTGATAAGCAGCCTGTTATATATGACTGGGAGCTCTTACTGACTAGTATCCAATCCAGGGTAGTGTGCTTGCTGGAGTTTTTATTTATCCTGGTTGGCGACTGGACTAGTTGGGTGAAGCCATGAAGGTTTACATGATGGGTTGGATGGTTGCCAGAACAGGATTGCCAGTCAATATTGAAATCACCTAAAATGATAGTTTCTTGTGGGAGATGGTGGGTAGACCAGCTGAGGAGGTTTTCTAGTTGAGGGATGTTTTGGCCAGGTGGGAAGTAGCATCCAATTATGCTGATAGTTTTGTTTTGGTATATTTTGAGGTTGGTATATATTATTTCTTCATTGCCTATTTGTGGAGCTGATGATTTTAAGATCTGGATGTTTAGATGCTGTTTAAATATTATAGCTACACCGCCTCCTTTCTTATTTAGCCTGTCTACTCTTAGTATGCCATAACCTGTAGGGAGTATTTGCTCACTGGTAATGTGAGGTTTTAGCCAGGTTTCTGTCAGGATGACTATATCTAGGCAGTACAAATCTATGGTGGCATGGAGTTCATGGACTTTGTTGGATATACTTCTAATATTTAGGCTTAGTAGAAGGAAGTCACTTGGCTTTCTATTGGCTGTAATAGGGGAGAAGTTGTGGTTTCTAGTCTGATTATGAGGATTGGGGTTGGAGATGGTAGGGCCAGGGTTGGGGTGGATGTCTCCACTTAGGGCTAGTTTTGATATGCATGAGGTTATTAGTTTTATCTTTTTTTTAATGTGTTTGTTTATAAGGGAAACTTTATGGTTGTGCTCTGTGGGTAATAGGTATGGTGGGAGGGTTACTATGTTAAGTTGTAGGGATGCTTTATGTTTGAGTAATATAGTTGGTAGAATATGTGGGCGGTGCATAGTGATGGTTCTTGAGTTGGTGGGAGGGGAGCTGAGTGAGGGTGAGACATGAGTGGTGGTGTGAGTAGTAGTACAGTGGTAGTGGTTGTTAATTCACAGCCTCTATTATCTAATTCACAGCCTCTATGTTTTAGCTGCTAGCATATACTTGTTTAATAAATTAGCAGATGTGAATGGGACCCTGAGTTAGGTCTGCTGACAGAAAGTGTCCTCTGTTCTGTCGTCCACCCCCCTCACTCTGTACAGCCTTCCATCTCCTTAAAATGATATCTTGCATACTCCTATTACTCCAGTAATATGCCATAGACTTCCTGGTCTTGTATAGAGAGTGTGTTACTCCATAATATATAACGTGCGGTAACAGCTGAAACCTGCAAACACTTGCATGGCTACTAAAGTTGTTGCTATATTATAAGAAAGTAATTTAAAAGCCAGTATGTTTTTGCTTGAATGAAGGAAACCTGGTTTTCATTTCTTGAAAGGTTCTCCACTGTGTACGAGTTATTAATGCTGTCATTGTTACCTGTCAGCCATACAGAAAAGCTAACTGAATGTCAAACATTGCACATATGTTAAATGTCTGAAACTCAGCATAGTAGCTACAAGGTATTAAGCATTGTGTAACTAACTCCTCATATTCTAACTCCAGTACACTACTTTCAGCCATCTAATATTTCTAATATTTCTTATATTGTCTCTTCCCTTACAGAACAGTTTCCACAGTTAGCTTCACCCACAGGAAGTCCCCTCAATTGCAACCTGAAGCTGTTTTAGGCAAACATCAACCTAAACCTTTGAGAATAAATGTTTCAAAAGTAAAAGTATGTACCATCAGAAAGAATCAATTATTTTTACTAATATAGGCAACAAACACTCCACATAGCTAATGTGGATATATCCTTAAGCTTTTAATCTGCTGTAAAGGTAGTGCACACTTGCAGGGGCAACTGGCTTGCCCCCCCCTACACAGTGTAGACTTGGTTCCAAGCTATACCACTAGGTGGCAGCATTACTTCTAAATCAATCACCAGCTGCTTTTAGGTCTCACAGAGCATTTTTTAAATAAATCAAACACACAGGTTGTGACAGTTACTCCTTACTGGAAGCAACTTAATAAGTTTATTTGAGTGGGTTAACCAATTGGAGCAAAACGTACACATTTGCTAATAACAACCAAACCCAGGGACACAGAAGTTATTTTCAAACAGTAAAAGTGCTGCAATCTACCATACCTGAAGTAACCTGGCTGATTGATTTTCCTGGGCTAGTTCCATCTGGTTTTGTGCAGCCCGATCCGTTTGCCCTCGCTATAGCTCGGGCTTACTTTGCTCCCCTACCCTGCCCCCATTCCTGCCCACCCCTGACTCAATTTCCTTTATAGTTAGCTGCACCTCCTCCACCCACTTCACTAGCCAATCATACAACACAACACAACACACCCACACTTCTTTAAATCCCCCCTTTAGTACTCACACTCTTACACCATTCCTATAGTCTTTCATCACCCTCTGAACTAACAATCTCATCCATCTCATACTACCCTAATTACTAATATGCCTACTATTCTTAATATACTATTTCTCCTTCTCCTTTCAACTACATAACTCTTTCTCTCAGTTCTCACATGCTATCAAAGCACTACTGTTATACACACCAAATCACCCACACTCACTTTATCTCCAAACCACTACACATCTACCTTTACTCGCATTCCCTTCATCCAACTTCACTATTATTGCCACACATAGATTCAAATACTTCCCTACACCTAAACAGCATGTCAACCATAAAAACAAATTTCCACACATGCACCCAATCTCTCCAATAATCAATTTTATATTATCCAACCTGTTACTATCAGGAGACGTCCTCCTCAACCCAGGTCCTAACAATTCTCCTCAAAATACTTTGAATACCACTACCACCAATGTGCTCTCTTCCAACTCTCCATCATCCATTACTAATACTACTCCTCAAAAAGACTCACCCTCTCATCTATAAATATTCAAATTATAGTTAAAAAAAAACAAAACACGTCATGTTTGGATCACTCAATATAACCCAAACATACTTGCCTTGTGTGAAACCTGGGTAAAACAGATTATTTATAATTCTGAATTTCTTCCCCCTAGTTACAATACTCTCAGGCATGACAGACTTTCAAAAAGAGAGGGGGAGTCACAATCATGTATTCTAACTGCCTGTCTGTCTCCCCTATCATTTCTCCCAGCTGAGATAATTTTAGCTGACTTTAAACTTGGCCACCAAAAAAAAAACTTGCCATTGCATCAGTTTATATCCCTCCTGGAAATAATGTCCCCATTTTAGACCACTTTCCATCCTGGATATCTAAACCTATCCCTTATGAAACCATCATACTAGGAGATGTCAATATTGACTGACTGCAGAGCAATAAAGAATCACCTTCTACCTCGCTCAACCTGTATGGATTCACACAGCTCATCTCTTCCCCTACCCACCTTCATAAATTTTCCTCTACTGGTTCACTTATTGACTGGATACTAGTATCTCACCCTCAACATTGCCATAATCCAACCACTCTACCAGACACATTATGTGACCACCTACCTTTACTAGTTCACAGAAACTCTGAACACCTGCATAAAGCACAACAATATAAGGTGACTTGTGATCTATCTAACTATTCTCCTGACTCAATAAATCACCTCCTCTCTACTATAAACTGGTCCTTTCTCTCTAATCTCACTCTCGATGAAGCAGTCCTACACTTCAACAACACCTTTCTATCCATCCTCAACTCCCTTGACCCCACTAGGAGAACTCGCATCAAATTCAGATATGCCCCATGGCTAACTAAGACTACCCTTACACTCATAAAGACCAGAGATAAAGCTTGGAAAACTTGGAAAGGCAATAACACCTCTTTCAACCTTATCTCTTACAGGGAACTTAGAAACAAAGCTAAGAAACAAATCAATCTTGATAAAAAGAACTATTACCAACCCTCACTTAATCCCAACTGTAAAACTAAAAAATTCTGGAACTCTATCAATAAACTTCTCTCACCTGGTACTCCTACCCCACCCACACCTTATTCTGACAAGACTCCTCTGGAGATAGCAATCCTCCTTAATAAGTTCTTCATTGAAACCATTGAAAATTAACTGTAACTAACTTCTCCACCAGCACCTCTATCAATAAATCTACATCTTCATCCACATCTGATTCACCTCTCTCACCCTCACTTACATTCTCACTATCACCTGTTCCCACCTCTTATATCAAGTTGCTCTTAACTAAACTAAAACCTGGTTCACCCTCAGCTGATAACCTTCCTCCATTATTCCTTAAACATGCAGCTACATCTCTAGCTTACTCCATATCTATCCTGATTAATAGATCCATAAAAGAAGGCAAAGTCCCTGAAATTTGGAAGAAATTTTTTGTAGTACCTCTTCATAGAGGAGGAAACTCACTGAGCCAACCAATTTCAGACCAATTGCCATACTGTCACCTCTCTCCAAGATACTGGAAAAGTGTATCCATAAGCAAGTACTTAATCATCTGTTACAAGAAAACCTACTCACACCAACTCAACATGGCTTCCGCCCCACACATAGCACAGCTACCGCTCTTGTATCCTTTACTAATAACTTTGCTCAAGTCAGGTATAATAGTAAAATGGTTTCAGCCCTCTTTCTGGGCCTGTTGAAATCATTCAATACCATATCTCATACCATAATTCACCATAAACTCTCCAACCTAGGCTTCTCAAACTCCACCAACTTCTGGTTCTGTGATTACCTCACTAATAGACATCAAGCTGTTAGATGGAACTCTTTCTACTCCCCCCTTTCTAGCAGTTAGGACAGGGGTCCCACAAGGATCAATATTGGGCCTTCTTCTCTTCAATGTATATACCAATGACCTTTTCTCATCCTGCCCCCAATCCAATCTTATTCAGTATGATGATGATTCGACCATCATCAACTATGCTAACAACATAGAAAACCTTCAATCCCTTACACAAAACTCACTCCACTCAGTTGAAAACTGGCTACAATCCAACCAACTCCTGCTAAATGCGAGCAAAACTAAGCTACTGCATTTCCTACCTAAAACTCTGGAACATGCAAAACATAGCTTTTCCATAACACCCCTTAATGGAACTAAAATTTCTGTTGACACCCAAACAGAACTCCTTGGAGCAATAATTGATGATGAACTTAAATTCAACCAGCACATTCATAGTTCAATAAAAAAAAAACACCAAACACTAGGTCTGCTTTACCATCACAAAAACTTTCTTCCCTATGCATCCAGGCCATCACTTACCCAATCCCTGTTTCTACCATCCCTACTGTATGCTTCATCTATGCTTACCCATCTATGGAGTAACCTAATATCCAAACTAGAAACCACATATAACAAAGTAGCCAGATTTGCTGCAAATCAACCTTACAAATCCCATCACTGCCTCTCATTAAAGGCTTTACACTGGCCTGAATTTTCCAACTTACTGCTTCAATCCCAACTCCTTATAGCCCACGATATACTAAACAATCCTAAATCCTGTCCATCTCTTGCAAATTCTCTGACACTTTATACTCCTCAACGCCCACTAAGAAGTACTAATCAATACTTTCTTGAAGTTCATAAGTCAAACAAAACTTTTGGGAAAATACTCTATTGTCACTCAGTTGCAAAAAATTGGAATACACTTCCTTTAGCCCTTGGACTACTTAAAGACAAAAATGCCTTCAAGAAACAGCTTAAATCTTTTTTATAATCATATTGGATATGTTCATGCTCTAAACTAATACCCAAGAAACATTCAGGGGTAACCTAATTGTTAAAAACCTAAACCTGTATCACTTCTATCTCTCTCTCTTACTACTACCTACACATTTTTTACCATCATATTCCATACTAGTTAGCTCTTGTTACACTCAGTTCCCATAATCCCTTATTACTGTTTTTTTATTTATTAACTTCCAAAGTTCACACAACTTTATCTGTATATTTACTTACTTCATGCCTAGTACCTTGGTTCAGCAATATATTGACCTTAGCCTTACCATATTTCTGCTTAGTTTCTTGCCATACTACTTGAAAATTTCCATATATATATTGTATTGTATTTCTATCCATTCTATATATTCCTTTATTGCATGTTATGTAATTATTTCAGAAGTATGTATACTTAAAATGTGATCTGTGTTTATCTTTGTTCTTACTATTTGTTTACTTAAACTTTTTTGGGAGCTGTTCTCCTCGGGTCTCTGCTGAAAAAGGGCTTTTAAGAACCAAGACAGACTAATTCAGTTAACAAATGTAAAAATAAATAAAAATAAATAAAATAATAGCTGTATGCAGACCATTTATATTTAAGACCTCTGGTTGGTATGATGGATTTAAATTTCAGCATTTCACTGATTTTCTTACTCTTTAGTTGCATATCATATTTAGCTTTTATATAATCTGGCACGGCTGCTATGATCATTCTTTAAAACTGTCTCAGCATCCCCTAAGATGCACTGGAAACTATTGCTGGGAGTAAAGAAGTCTGACCTCCCCTGTTCAGATTGCTACAACTGTCACCCTCACCAGGATAAGCAGTTTAGAAATGTGTCTATGGCTGGAAGGATGGCTATATAAACCTTGGTTCTACTACAAGTGCTCAGGTCTCAACTGACCGAAGATCACTGTCTGAAATCCAGGCACTCAAGTACCTTGTAGCTCCTGTAGGCTGCTTTCCCACTTGAATTTGAATATGAGTTTTGGCAAGCAGCTGCCATAATGTACTTGAACACAGTATTTCAATTCAAGTAAGATAAGTGCTGCAGCCATGTTGAGGGACTGGGAAGATGGGAATATAGATTAGGTCAGTGACTGGGAAGCTAAAGGGGATTTACAGTAGGTTTAGGGAGAAGAAGGGAAGATTTAGGGTTAGGGAACAGGATGGGAACTTTTGTTTTAGGCAGTGGGAAGGGAGTTTTAGGTGTAGGGAGTGGGAGGAGAGTTTTAGAGTTAGAAAGTGATCAGGAAATTTAGGTTTAGGGAGGGAGGTTAGAGTTTTAGTGTAAGGGAATAAGGGATTGAAGAAAGAGTTAGGACTCTTGTAGTGATATACAATTTAATGGGTCTGGTGTTTGCAGGACTAAGTATTTATGATACACTGGGCTAGTGGGAGTTAGAACACTTGCTGTTTTGAACAACTGGTACTGAGCATGTGTGTCATGAGCTAATAGAATGTGAACAGTTGTAGTTGATCCAAAATACTACTGCTATATGTCTTCATTTGTTTCTTATTAGCTTTGATATGATAAAATTAATATTGAATATTATTTTGTCTGTTGTCTAGATGTTCTATCACAGTACAACTATATGAACAGTAGTGAAGCAAAACTAAATCACCAATGGAATTCAAAACCATGCCTAGTACTATCGTGCTGATACCCATTTGGTTTGGCCTCCTAATACAATGCGTCTGAAAGCGAATTATCAATCAGATAGCTGGATTTTTCAGTCCAAACCACCACTAAGGAAATGGAAAGTCCAGCAATGAGGGTGAGGGGGACAAGACAGAGATTCTTGCAATTGTGTCTAGGCGTGAAAGAAAACTGCCAAGCAAGCAGCAACAATGTGTCTAAGAGCATGTATATGCTATACATAAAGATGTTACAAGAAAGCTTTCAAGCCACATTAAATGGCCTACAGCAATGCTTATTTCTATCTTTTGACCATTAAAAGAAATGTATATGGGTGTATACGAAAATAGAAAAAGGCAGTATAGCAACATATACAAGGAAAAAGCAAGGTAAGATTGGGGAGAGCATTTTTTTTCCCAGGGCCAGCAGCCCAAGTTTTAAGAATGTCAGCATAATACATGTGATGTTTAGAGGGAGAAGCACACAAATAAACATAAAACAAAAACAAAGGCTGAGAGGAGATGCACTGAGATATGTGAGGTTAAAGTGGAATCATAAACACAGAGGCAAAAAGAGGACGTTGGTGATCATAGGATTATAGGAGGTTACTAAGTTATTGGCCCTAAGGCTTCTACAAGCCTAGCCATGTTATACTCTTGTTCCTTTATGGACCAAGATATATAGTCTATGTTTGCATGTGAATATAAGATCAGCACTGGCTGCCCCTGTCTAAGAGGGACATAGATGAAACACCTGGTGTAAATTTGTGGTTTCCTATCCAATTTTCCAGGTTATGCTTAAATAAGGTCATTAAGGAGCTCTGTTTTACATGAATTGGGAGTTTGGTCCAGAGGAGTGGCAATCTCTGGGAGACATATTTGTCTTTCCAGCATATCCAGTTAATATTGCAGGCTAGGTTAAGATCCCTGGAGTGAATCTTGTCCAATTGGATTTGCAGATATGCAGCAACTTCATCAAGGCAGGGTCTGAGACTGCTCTGTAGGCCACACAAAAGTCTCCTCTGAGCAGTCTATACAATACTGAGTAAAGTGATAGGTCCTTCATTCTGTCTGTGTAGATGTCCTTCTATTCATTTGCTGCTGTATTCATGACATCACGGAGTTTGCCTCTGATGAACTCTCGCATGTCCAACCATTATACAAAAGTTAAATGCTACCGCTAGGGTGTGCATGACGTCTTGCATCTCTCTCAGACGTCAGTCGTAAATGGACATTGGGTATAAAGTGGATGTCAGCACACATCTTTCCAGAACTTTACTGCCACCTATGTGACTGCCAGCTCCTATCATCGCATTGCCAGTAGAAGCGTTTCTTCATCTGACTTCAGATAAGTACCCCTTATGGATTTTCTGTTTGTTACTTGCTACTGTTTTGGGTTACATGCCAGGTAGGAAGGGCAAGTGTAGGTGTGGAAGGCAAATTCCACATAAGGATTCTCATGAGCTCTGCCTATTCTGCCTAAGCTGTGAACACGACCATACCACCTGTAATTTTTGTCAGGCCTTTGTCCCCAAGACCCTCGGAAGCTGTCTCTCAGACTTAAAACTATACCTTGAAAATCAGAGACTCAAACATCTAGCTTCCAGGATGGACCTGACATTGGAACCTTGGACGAGCCCCCAGTCAAGAAGGCCAAAAAGAGTAGGCCTGAAAAGACTGCTGCACCCTCCACTTCAGCTGTTGTTCTAGATATCAGTGAAGATCTGTAGTCTGAGCCAGGGTTGTTGGAGCTTCCTTTGGTGGAAGACCCAAAGGAAATCTCTCCTTTGCCCAAGGTCATATCCCCGAGAGAATCTCAGGCATCTGATTCAGTCACTGAGGGGGGAACTAAGGCTCATTATATCCGAGGGTTTGCGTGGCATCTCCCAAATTGTAGTACTTGAGGACATAGTCTCTGATGTACTGGAGTGTCGGCCGGTGTTCGGCCCTCCAACCCTCAATCGCATTTCTGAATCCTCTCCTCCAAACACCCATAAGAAGAGGAAACAGAAAACTAAACATATTTCTCAGCCTCTGTCTGCTTCATCTGTCGAACCCAAGGCCTGCTCAATGCCATTCTACCCTTGAGTCAGAGCCTGACACCTGCACAGACCCCTATGCCTTCTACCCCTAAGGGGTCTGCTTTGGATGTCTCTTCTGCAGAAGAGGATTCATCGGATGAAGAATCCCTAACCTATACTTCTCAGATCACATCTCCTCTGGGATACGCATCACCAGAGAAGGAGTCCAACAGCACTGACTCCCCTGGTGAGGACCTCACCTTTGGTGAGACCATCACCAAAATGAAATTTATTTTCAAATAGGATGGCATTCAAGTCACTGAGACCCAAAAGAGATACTATGAATCCCATACAACTGGAGTCTCCCAGCCCTCCTGCTGTGCCTCCAGTACACCATGCCTTTCTGGATGCCTTCTTGGCTGCTTCCAAAAATCCTGACCTACAGCACCCAGCACCCAAGCATCCAGACAGATTCTAATAAGGTGTCTGAGGAGGCAACCTTCCTGTAAAAGCCCCTTCTGCAGACCCACAGTTATTTCTGTGACCACCAACAAAACCTCAAAGTTACTACCATCCTCCTCTCTACTGCCCTCTGATAAAGAGAGGAGAATGATAGAACATCTGGGAAAAATGCTTATACCTTTGCCACCCTAGCAGTAAGAGCAATCAACTACCAATCGCACATAGCCAAGCATTCCTTGGCTGTCTTGGAAGATGTGATCAAGCAACTGGGAGTGCTCCCTAACTCTCCTGCTAAAGCAAAGATTTCCTCTCTCCTGAACTCCTGCACACAAGTGACAAAATACTCCATCAAGTGCAGCTAAGATACTGTAGAAGCATCTGCAAGGGCTGCCGCCTCTGGATCTGTCATCAGGAGGTACTCTCCCTGATGACATAAATGCCATGCTGCTAGATGCACCCCTAGATGACAAAAACGTTTTTGGGTGACCTGCTGCTGAACTCTTTAAGATCCTCCAGACCAAAGGCAAGGGACTGCAGGAATCAAGATAGATATTTGTCTCCCCAATTCCATGATTTCAGAGGAACTACCCAGCTAAAACTTCTTTTGTTAGGTCCTCAGCCAAGAGAATGCAAACTAAACTTAGAAAGGACCACAGGAAGCAGCACTCTTCCAGGTCTTTCTCCTATACTCCACCCTCTAAACAGTCCTTTCAGGGAAAGCCCGGTAGTCTGTGACTACCAGGCCCTCCATCCAGACACCCCTCTTTCCATGTGCCTCTCCCTTCCCACTTGGAAGCAGGTTACCCAGGACTCCTGGGTCCTATCTATCATAATACAGGGATACTTCATGACCTGGGAGAACAGACTCTCTCCCAAAGGCATCCCTCCCCCACCCAGAGACCAAAATCCCACCCACCCCAATCCTGTAGGAGCTTCTGGCTCAAGGAACCATTCAAGTGGTCCAGCCCTCTGCAAGAGGGGAGGGATTTTACTCAATATTTTTCCTGGTCTCCAGGAAGGAAGATCCATGGAGGCCCATCCTGGACCTATCCCACCTCAACACCTTCCACCAAGTCCCCTCCTTCAGGATGCTTTCTCTCCCTACCCTTCTTCCACTTATTTTGCCTCAGGCATTCCTAGTGTCCTTGGACATAAAGGATGCCTACCTGCACATTCCTATCCATCCACTATCCAAAAAATGCCTTCACTTTTCAGTGGATTATACACACTATCAGTTTGTGTCCTTTGTCAGGACAAAGGGAATCCAGCTTTTTTCCCTATCTAGATGACATCCTTATCCAGGCTACTTCAAGTTCCATGACCCTGCAACACTTGCAGTTCACCATCTTCCTTCTTACAGGCCTGGGATTTACCATAAATACTTCCTTAGAATTCTTAATACTCTAGCCACTACCAGAAAAGTTCGTACTAGGACAAGCCCCTCCCATGGCTAACAAAAGACACCAATCTACTAATGAGACATAGAGACAAAGCCTGGTTAGATTATAATACATTCAAAGACAACTCTGACCTCTGTAACTATCAACAACTAAGAAACTTAACAAAAAAACAAATAAAAAGAGACAAACAAATATACTTCCTATCTTGTCAGCAAAAAACCAAAAACAAAACAACCCTCAAAAATTCTGGCTTTCCATCAACCAACTCCTAAACCCAGAATATACCTCTACTCCCCCCCCCCACTACCTAAAAATGACTCAACACCGTCACCTCCCTTCTAGACAACCAACCAACCCAGCCACTTGCTGTCCCCACCCCATAGATAATCATAGCCCCTTCTCCTTCTCACCCATGCACACTAAGTACATAAAAACCTCCTCTTGTCCAAATTCAAACCATGCTGCACAGCTGCAGACAAACTCCCTAAGGAATTTCTAAAATCTGCACCCCCTTCAATTGCATACCCCATTTCAATCCTGATCAACCACTCTAGTAAAGAACATTATGTCCCACTCATATGGAAAATATCTCATATTATACCTCTCCACAAAGGTGGTGCCTCAAAGAACTAACCAACTATTGTCCCATAGCCATACTTTCCCCTCACGAAAATATTAGAAAAATGCATCCAAAACCAGCTCATAAACTACTTCCTTAACAATAACCTCCTTTCCAACTCTCAGCATGATTTCAGACCAAAGCACAGTACCAGCACTGCCCTCCTAACCTTCACTAACACCATCCACCATCTCGTGAATGAAAGGCAGCATGTCTCTTCCATATTTCTCAAATTGTCTGAAGCTTTCAAAACCGTATCCCACCAGCTTCTACTAAATACATTATCTTCCTTTGGCCTTAGTTTGCCCTCACTAACTTGGCTCCACAGCTATCTTTCCAACCGTCAACAAGCTACAAAGTGGGAAAACTCTCTTTCCTCCCTACTCCCCATCTCCATGGGTGTACCCCAAGGTTCTATTCTCGGTCCACTTATCATCATATTCACAAACAACATCAGTACAGCAGCCCAACATGCCTCCATAGTACAGTATGTGGATGATGCTACCATTATTTGTTGCCCTCTCACCCCAAGAACTCTAACTAAAACTGTAATCTTAATTTCAGGACATTGAAACCTACCTCTCCCAATATCAGCTCATTTTAAATCCCAACAAAACCAAAATCATAGTTTTTAGTAACAAAAAGCCAAAGACTTCCCAGCTCCCTCTATCAATCATCTCTGCAAATGGTACCAAAATTGCACCCACTAACCACACTAAACTTTTAGGTGTCACCATAGATGACAACCTCAAATTTGGCATACATATTGCCCAAGCCATCAGAAAAGTCCACATCAAACTAGGTACCCTTTACAGGGCCAACCCAGTCCTAACTCCCAACACCAGGCTAGCCACTGCTCATACACATCTTCTATCTACCCTTCTCTATGGCTTTCTCATATTTACCAACCTTCGAAAATCTGACCTCAATAATCTATAATCATGTTACCATAAAACTGCTAAATTTGCCACTAGTCAGCCATCATCCACACAGATCCCACCACTGCTCAACTCTTTCAATATTAAACTGGCTAGAGCTCCCCAACCTTCTATCTCTCAATCAACTTGCCTTAGCCCATAAAATAATCTACCATCCCAACAACTGTCCTGCCATCTCCTCTTTAGTTCAACCTAATACGAATAACAGGTCCCTCAGATCTTCCAACAAATTCCTGCTAAAGGTATCCAACTCCCACAAACAACATGGCAAATCTCTCTATTTGCACAGAATTGCCAAACTCTAGAACATCCTTCCAGACACAATAAAAAAAATCTACTACATGACCAGTTCAAATCACTCCTAAAGGAACACCTTCCTACTCACTGGCTGTGCTCCTGTCACTCCCCAACTTAATCTACTTCCCCACTCTTATTTACCTTTCTCACCTGACCATCTAACATCCCTATTTTAAACTTTAACTTATATACTATCTACTGTTTACTCCGTCTGTACCATAATTGTACAGTTCTACCAATTGTATTATATTTACTGCTACCTGGTTGTTACTGCTACAGTAATTGTACAGTTCTACTGATTGTATTATATTTACTGCTACTTGTTTGTGTAGTACTGCTGTGGAGTTCCCCCCGAGTCTCCACTAGTTAAAGGGACCTTGCTTTGTACTCTTTCTTGATGCTGTAAAATAATTCTATTCTACTAATATTTGCTGTTATTATGTTTTTGTTTGTTGCTATATATTACTGTGGAGCTTTTCTCCCCAAGTCTCTGCTGAAAATGGGCCTCTGACCCAGTCTGACATATCCGGTCAACAAATGTAATAGATAAATAAATAAATCACAAAAAATCCTCCCTAACACCCTCTCAGGATCAGGTGTTTCTAGGATGTCACATTCTGACTATGGAAATGATGGCTTGCCTGCCACCAGAAAAGATCATGACCCTCACATCTTTTTCCAGGGAATCCTTCCCCTCAAAACCATCTCAGCCAGAGAATTCCTCAGGATCTTAGGATTCATTACCTCCACTGTCCCCCTGATCCCTCAAGCAAGAATACAAATGAGGAAGTTTCTGTGGTATCTGAGAAATGTCTGGAAACAGCACCTTCATCCTCTAGAGTTCATGATCCCCATACTTCCTTGCTTGTCCAAGGAACTGAAGTAGTGGATCTCCCAAATTCAGTTAAATCTGGGCCTGCCCCTACAGCCTACACCCCCAAACCACAACCTATTCACAGATGCCTCAGACACAGACTTAGGGGCAACCCTAAGACATTGGAGAGTGAGGAATGCATGGACCCCCACTCAACAAAAGGATCACATCAGTATCAAGGAAATGAGAGCCTTGATACTGGCTTTGGACATTTTCAAGGGTCAGCTTCTCCCAGGCACCCTGAGGTGATACACAGACAACACCACTGTGCTTTGGTACATCAACAAATGGGGGGGGGGGCAAGGTCCAACCTCCTGTGCCGACTAGCACTGCAAGCTTAGGAAATAGCACTGGAGCCTCTGCCAGAAGGGTCTCTGAACAACAGGCCCTTATGACCTATCCCCTATTCACTGTTTTCCACAAGGACAGGATATGTTTGTGTACTAACCCCACATTCATGCCCAAAGTGGTAAATGACCTGTCCCTAAATCAGAATATCAACCTACCTACTTTTTCCCCTCTCCCCAGAAACATGCAGAGAGGATATTGCACCCCCTAGACATACACAGACAGCTCAGGTTTTATTTGGCCAAAACCAAATCCTTCTGAAAATCTGACAGACTCTTCATCTCCTATCACCCTAGAGCCCTGGGCCAACCTGTTTCTGAGCAAACTATATCCTCTTGAATATCAAAAACCATGGTAAGTCACTCCCAGCCCCAGTTGGAGCACACTCAACCAGGGCAGTGTCCTCTTCAGGGGCTTTCCTTAAAGGATTGGACACAGCTGCTATCCTTGAGGCAGCTAGGTGGTCCTCACTTCACACTTTCACCAGACACTACAAACTGGATATGGTCTCCAAAGCCAGGGTAGAATTTGCCAGAGCCATCCTCCATGGGTTTGCTTATGAGGTGTGCAAAGTAGGAGGCCTTCCATACTTCCATGGGCACCTGATGATCAAAATTAAGGCTACTATAAACTTGCATTCCTAAACCTCTCACCACTGGGTTTGAACTTAGGGGGGTATTATTAACTCATTCATTCCAATGGAGCTCAGGAAGTCTGCACTGTAACTTCCAATGGGTGGAGCCTAAGCCTTTTGACAGAATCAAATTATGTTCTCACATTTCAAACACATTTTCATATCTCAGAAACCATAGGTGTTATGACAGAAGTATAAATGGCAAACACTGCACATACTATTTTTTTATAGTGGTAGCATTCTTTAGGTTGTAGGTCGTTAAGACTATGGCATAATATGCAGATATATGTTCAGTCATGGGAGACCTCCATTTCAGCCATGTGTGTAAACTTTCAGAAAGCCTTCATCTTGATTAGTTGAACTTTCCTTTGGAGGACATTACAGGAGATGCACTTTCTACAGGGATTTATAAAAAAGTATAAACTGTTATACTAACAACTGAGTGCCTATACTATAACTGGTTGTGTCACATCGCCAACCATTTGCTTAAGGGAGGAATATTACAGGGGTGTCTACTTTCTCATGCTTTTTTGTGTTAGCTATGGAACCACTAGCATACTATCCACAGCAGTTTTTACAATATACAGGGATAAACACACCCCGTATTGGTATATTTAACTCAGTGTGGTCTGTGAAAGATGTAGTAATTTGGGTTTCTAATGAACATAAAGCAATGCCCGAAATAAAAAATACTGTAAGTAGCTATGAACAAATGCCTCGTTTAAGGATCAGTGTTTATAAGACAGTGTGATTCTCCCTTAATCTGGGCTTGAGGAATGGCAGGAAGGACAACTTTGTCCCTTCAGAATAGCGAAGAAGATACATATTGTACGTAATACCATAAGCAATAAAATGGGGTTATTTATTGACAAACTTATTAAACCATTAGTAAAAGTCATTTAAGAGAAGTGCAGGTGCTGAAGGACATTAAAACTGCCATTTATGTGTAAGGTTAAAATAATTAGGATATGCCTACTCCCAAACTATTTATTTCTGGAGAAACATCTATTGCAAATTGCATGATCCAAATATCCTGCAAAAGTAAAAAAATGCTTATGCAGTTTCTATGGGAAGATACATTATCAAGGGTAAGTAAAAAGAAACTGTTTGCACACAAGAGAAAAGGAGGCTTGGACATGCAAAATCTGATCACATACTTAGCAGTAGCAGTGGGAGCAACATGGAAGGGATAGAGTAGTAGATAAGCTTATTAGGAATCTAATAGAAATTTGGACTACATGCCACATGAGCAATAGCTCCCATACAGTGGAGGATACAAAAATGGTGGTACTGAAAATTGATTTTAAAAGCACCATGTTCAGAAATCTGTGATGATTTGAAGCTGGGAACTGGGAAAGCACCTGTGAGGTTCAAAAGAATGCAAGGTGGATATTAAAGAAATTTACTGGAAAGATTCAGCAGGAAATTTCATTTACTACATAAAAGAATTAATACAAGAAGAGACAAATAATTTTTATCTAACCAGGATTTGTCAAAGAAATGTGAGTTAAGTTTTCATGGTGCAGTGCCATCAGTAAAGGTCTGTTACCCAAAGAATGTGGATTTTGGGAGGGATAATTCTAAAGAAGATATTAAAAATATATACTAATTTGTTGAACAAGGACCCATGAATAAGGTAGATTTACTCAAGCATTATGGATAGTGTGGGAGATCAGCTGGACCATCTATGAAAGGTATGGGAAACATAGGTAAAAAAGGTATAGGAATGAGCAGGAGAAATGGAAATGGTTATTATCTAGGATCACAGATAATAATGATCCAGCTATAAATGCATTTACAATACTTAATATGATGCATAGATGGCACCTAACCCTGCCATAAATGAAGGGTAGGAACATGGTAACAATAGGTGCATTCTGAGGGTGTGGGTAATCTGGCGCAGAGTACTTACATATGATATAGTATTGTCAAACAGTACTGAGGCTGCGGGTAAGGGTGACTGAGGAGTTTAGAAAGGTGACACAAATAACTCTGCTGGATAATAAAAATTTTTGGTTTTAGTTCCTTGACAGACAGAAAGATAGAAGGAGTATGAGGCAAATTGCTACACCCTGGATTCTAAATATTATGACTATCCTGCTATCAGTTATTTTTAAACATTGGAAATCATTTGCTATAGGACTGGAATAAAGATCTGCTGGTACATTTGAATAAAAATTGAGTGTTTAATATTAAGAGAATCAATCAAGAACAATTCTAAGAATATAGTTGTATATTTACAAAATGGTTATAAAAGTATTCTATTGTTATATCAAGTGGCATAAAAGTTTCTTTTTATATACTTTCTATACATTGCCTTACTTAGTTGAACTTTACTGATGGTTGAATTGTTTTGTATTCTGAAAGCTACTGTTGTATTAATGTTCTTAATAAAATTATATGGCATTAAATAAAAAAAAACAATCTGCTACCCACAATAATTGCCCCTTCGTAACAAACATACTCAGTGGCTCCCCACCTACCCTCTCCTTCCACAAGCATCTCCCCCAAACAAAAAAAGTGTACCCCAGGTTATACAGTGTGCTTAGCTGCCACAAGTGATTACATTTGTCAAACCACTCACCAAGTTATCAGTACAGCTGGACAGATTGTCCCATGTCATAATGAAAAAATGCCAGTGGACAGTAAGCCTGAGTCATGTGACTTACTTGTATGTGTGTAAAGAACAGTGCATAGACATGCACTGCTTTGTTTTTGTGATATAACAGAAGTGAAGAACTGTACATACAAGTACAGTGCTTTGTTTTGGTGACATAACAGATGAGAAGAACAGTACATACAATTGCAGTGCTTTGCTTTGGTGACAAAACAGATATGAAGAACAGTGTATACTACTGCAGTGCTTTGTTTTATTAAAATAACAGATGTTAAGAACACTACATACAAGTGCAGTGCTTTGCTTTGGTGACACCAGATGTAAAGAACAGTACATACAAGTGCAGTGCTTTGTTTTAGTGGTATAACAGATGTGAAAAAGTGCATACACGTGCAGTGGTTTGTTTTGGTGATATAGATATAAAGAACAGTGCATACACATCCAGTGCTTTGTTTTAGTGGCATAACAGATGTGAAGAACAGTGCATACAACTGTAGTGTTTTGTTTTGGTGACATAACAGATTTTACCTCATTAAGCTACTATTATATTTATAAAATTACATGACATGCATATTCTTAAAAAGATATGTATAATTGCTTTCACTTGTTATATATAACAGACAATAATGTAATGAAATAATAACACATCTACTGGAACAAACTCTGGCAAAATGCAGACACTAGTGGCAGCTGTATAATACTAGTAAAACATGTGAAGAACTATCATAAGTACCACTTTGCCTGGACAGCTCTGGAATATAAGGGTGTTTGCTGAATAGGTCTCCTGAGCTGCAACAGGACAAGACATAAGAAAAATCATAAATTACATATGCAATACTAACATATATAAATTAGCAGACTATTCAAATGACAGTCATCTTTTAGAAGTACGTATAATACATCTCAGGGATCCTTACTCTGATCTATTCTTGATATCAGCTAAGAAAGTTAGCATGACACCTCTACAGGTTACTGTAATTGTGTCAGCAGTGCTCATCAGAGCAAAGCATGTCAATGACATATATCACTACCATGGTAAGACTATGCCAACCATCTATTTTATATTACCGACCATCATAATATTCCTCAGTCAGGTGCTCCTCGAGGCCTGTATGCAGCATGAATAGAAAAATCATGCTTCCTTTGCTGCATCACCAGGAGTCTTTCCAAGACAAATTTTCTTGGAAAATGTCCACTTCAGTAGGTCATATTGCAGAAAACTAAAACAGCTCTTTTGTCATCATAAATGTTTGCCTGCACATGATGTTCAGCACTGGGCAGCTATTTAGCATGACCTGTCAGAAAAAAGTAACTCATGGTATCATGGTTTTAGTGTGTGAACACAGGCATGAAAAGTGTCCAGTAGCTTTCTGCTGCATATGTGTTTTATAATGTTTTGTTCTTAAGTGCCTTTGCAAGATACAAAAGTAAAATACATTTAATCATGCCCCTGTGGGAGTCACTGACTCATCCACACATGCGTACTACACTTTCCAGGCTCTCATGGGAGTGCATATATGTGAGAGAGCCCCCTGAGTGCAAAAGTAGTCATTGCTACAATGAGAAAATTAAGCAATTCAGACGAGCTCAATATCTGGTGCCTCATTAGAAAGATCACCACATTAGAATCTTTGTAACTGCACAATATAAGTCCGTACATACAGTATAGGCCTCATCACACTATGGAAGGTTGCAAATAACCAAAAAAACAAGTGGGTTGAAAGGTTGCAGAACATTAAGTATTTGCAAAGAGAATATGTCACATACTACTATGACCCTATCTCTGTTGATTTTCCTGAAAGTATGCATATATACAGATTTTTTATGCAATTGTTTAAAGGTACAATCATGGTTCTAGTTTGACAGGAAGTGTTGCATTGCCTGTGTACTGCCATGTAGCACAGTTACCTGCAATGCATTTATTTTTGCTGTGTGTGTTAATATATTCAATTTATACTTTAAGCCAAGTTCAGAAGTGTTCGATATTTACTAACATGACAGTTTTGTGAGGGTATGGATGACAGTTTATACCATACAGCAGTTGCTATACTACTATTGTCTAAGTATCATGGCTATGGGTTGGTTGTATTATCCAGATATTATTAGATGGCAAACCAGGAGTATAGTACATGCTAATTAGATAAAAATCTATTGTAGGTGGATGCGACTATGTTGTTTGTGTGCTTGTCATTGGGTGTGTGTGGAGAATAGATAGGCCTGTTAATAGAACTGTAAACAATGTGCAGCTTTAAGCAGCAAATATGCACACTGTTAGGTAGTTGTGTCCATTAACTCTCATTATGGTCTCAAAAGACTAAGTTCCTTGCTTACAACAGCATTATCTAACAGACAATAAATATTTTTATTAGGAAAAATTACTGACAAATCCATCTGTAACAAGTTCACTTGAGCACATACTCACAACTTTCACTGTTCTTCCTTCCTTCACTAAACAGTCACATTTTTGATTATGTTCCATCCTGCTAAATATTTTATCATAACTATTAGGTCTTAAGTTGGTGTGTAGTTATTAGGCATGTGGGCTGGGAGACAAATAAGAAGCTTATCTCAATTTCCCAGTTGCCCCAGAAAGTGTCTGGTTAAGTGATTTGTTCAAGGTCACACAGTAAACAACTGAAGTCTAAGGGAATCAAATCCTGTACACTAGGAAGCAGCTCATTAACAAGTCATAGTCTTAGTCCTCTGTGGTAATCATTAGTCTTCATCAGCTGATGCCCTCAGACAATGTGAGATTTTCTTTTTCAGATATTAAGCATATTTGCTGTTTGCATAAACGGATCCTTTCATTGTTCTGGTGAATAGTTTTATACCACCCAGAACATGTAACTCTTTTCACACACACACACATGATAAAAAATGCTAACAGCAATAACTTGTGATTGCTACCTGTAAACTTTTGTGTGAGAGTGTACCTCACAGGATATCAATATAGCCTTGATTATGTGAAACATGAGATTCATACCTGGCTATAAAGGCATCTGATCCTCCTTTAAGTTAGTTGCAAGCAACTCACATGGGGATAAACTTCTTCCTGAAATATAGACTAACATGCTTAGTCTATAGAAGCACCCACTATTACCTCTTTAGGTAAGTAGCTCAGAAATACTATGCATGTGCACTGAAATGGAGAGGGTACCTGTTTGTAAGTGAAAATGCATCATTTGTTTAAGGGTAAATGAGACTTTTTCTCTGAGTGAGCTGCATCAAGTTGCTATTGCATGTAACTCTACTAATAAAGAATTGACATGTATAAGGTTCATAGGTTCATAGGTGTTTACTGGGCTAACAACCACAAGGGCCTTTTTAAGCCTAGTCATGCATCCCAAATCTCTGACAAGTTCTGATACCCTTGATAAATGTAAGCAGGGGTTTAGGAGATGAACCATTTGCAGGTTACCTGTGTCCATTAGAGACATAGGTGCCAAACCAGGGATGAATTTCTGGTTTCCCATCCAGTTGTCCAAATTGCATTTGAATTGGTTTAGGGAAGAACTCTGCTTCACATGGATGGGGAGCCTGTTCCATAGATGTGGTAGTCTCTGGGATACATACCTATCTCTTCAGCAGGACCTATTTATATCACAGGAAGGTTTAAGCCTTTAGAACAGGTAATTCTGGTGCTATTTGTTTTGTGGATATGCAGGAGGTCCATCAGGTGGGGTCTGACAATGCCCTGTATGCCAGGCATAGATCTTCCCTCAAAAGCCTGTAGGAGACAGAATGCAGGGATAGGGCCTTGAAGCAGTCTGCATAGAACATTTTACTTACACCCTGTATTCTTTTTGTGAGGAACCTCTGCATACGTTCCAGTTGTTAGATATACCTGGTTAGGTGCATACCAAAGGAGGCATTAAAAGCAATGATAGGTCTGATGAATGCCAAATACAGTGGAACAATGACTTCCTTGGACATAGATGCTATACATTTGTTTATAAGTTGTGCAATATAGAATGATTTCCTCACCACTGTGGTCACATGATGGTCAAAGGCTAGATTACTATTTATATGTGTACCAAGTCCCTGACTACTGGGTCAACTCTAAGGGGTATGCTGTCAATATGATAGTTACCAGGGATGGATGATTTCACAAAGGATACTATTATGCATTTATTGGCATTTAGTTTTAGTCCATGGATCTGCCACCAGTAGTTTGTCTGTGTCAGCCCCTTCTGGAGAACATTTGAGTCAGTGTGAGATACAATGAGAGCTCCTAAGTCGCAATCATCTGTGAATTTAGTCAGCCAGGGAGCACTGACATTGGCCTTGACTTCCGAGAAGTAAATGCCAAAAAGCCCAAGGACTGATCCCTGAGAGACTCCACTTGTGACTGGCCTTTTTGTAGAGGTGGACTCCCCAATTCTAACTTCCTGGGTCCTGTCTGCGAGCCAGTTGGCTATCCACTGGATGACATACGGGTTTGTACCTAACCTCTTGGGTTTGTCAACAATGTCTGAGTAGGGTATTGTGTCAAATGCCTTGGCCAGGTCGAGGTAGGCAGTGTGAACAATTATGCCCTCCTCCATTGCTTGGGTGACCTTCTCAAAGAAGTCCACCAGGTTGAGTAGGCATGGTCTGCCCTTGACAAAACCAAACTGGGTTGGGTCCAGTGTCTGGAGGTTTATTTTATCTCTGTTGATAATCTCCATGATAATTCTTTCCATGGCTTTACATATAAGACTAGTGAGACTTATGGGTCTGTAGTTTCCAGGGTTTGTAGATGGTTCACTTTTGTGTAGAGGGATGACTGTTTCTTTTCTCCATTCATAAACCAAGAAACCTGTTTGGAGGCTACAGTTAAATAGTAATTCCAGATGCCCTGATAAGTCATGTATCATGCTATTTAGAAGGCACCCTGAGATATTGTCTGGGCCCATTGATGCAGTGTTCTTGGCCTTCGAGAGAGCATAAAGAACCTGCTCCCTAGTGATAGTAGGGGGAGTTCTGTTTGATGATATTTCCAGACGGAAGGTTGAGGGGGAGAGAGGGGTTAAGTTGAAGCTGAATTTATCAGCCAGGAGATTTGCTATGTCTTCTGGCTCAGTATAGGTGGCTCCATTTACAATGAGCTCTGCACACAATTGAGTATTGCCTTTCAGTCTGCGAACATAGCTAAAGAATGCTTTGTGGTTGTCCTTGGCCTGGGAGGACAAATGTACCTCAAATTTGGCTTTGATAGACTTTATTTATCCTCTGAGTTGTTTGTTTAGTTTGATGAGTGCTTCTGCCCTGCTAGGTGCTGTACCTCCTAATTTTTGCCATGATTTTCTTCCTCCTGTTATAAAACCTATTGATTTTGTGATTCCACCAGGGTGGCTTGTTTTTCGAGTTAGTTCTGTACTTCTTTAGGGCAGGTACAGATGCCTCTATGCAGCTATTAACATGGTTGTACATGGTTTCTGTGAACAGTTCTGCATAGGCAGCAGTGTTCACGGGGTTAATGGGAGCTTGACATTTTGTCAGGTTCTCATTTAATAGCAGGAGATTAGCCTTATAATAGTTCCTGAATATTCCAGGTTTTGCTGGGGGTCTTGGTTTTATTTTTACTTCAAAGGAGACCATTTTGTGGTCTGATCTTACCAGGGAAGTCATTACAGTAGGAGGAGTGCTGCACTCTCCCATATTAATGAGGACCAGATCCAGTATGGTTCCACCCTGGTTGGTGTATTGACCATCTGGTCCAGGGAGTGTGCGTTTTCAAAATCCTGGAATCTCTGTGCATGTACATTTGGTGTCATATAGAATTCCAAATTAATAATGGGGTAATTAAAGTCACCCATGAATATAGTATTGGGTTGAATGGTTAGTGTTTCTAATAAGTTTAAATACATGGTATGGGTTTCCTGGGTCATAGTGGGGGACCTATAGGTTGCAAGGAAGAAGTACTGGATATTGCCTATGGTGATTTCAAAATGGAGCCGTGCATTGTCCTTTTTGACGAGCCTTGAAGTATATTTATCTTTGATGTAAATATAGACACCTCCACCTTTAGTCTCTGCCTGTAAAGTAGCTGGCCTAAATGTGTGGAAGGCATTATAACCTAGCACTGTTGGTGTGCTCTCCGCAACTTTAAACCATGTCTCAGTGACTACACAGATGCCAGCATTCTCTAGGGTAGACAGCTTCTAGGGAGTGGAGTTTTTTGCTTAGACTGCTAGCATTGAGCAGTAACACCTTTAGATTTTCTTGGTTTGGATTTGCTATGTCAGAAGTACTTTCAGTTTGCCATTGCCTAAAAAAAGGTACTATGGGGGAAGACAATGTTTTAGCTAATATTCAAAAGCCTAGAGAGGAGAGGTGCAGACCATCCCTGGCAAAGCAGCATGGTCTGTTGATCATCTCCGTCCATGCTGACAAATACTGCACCCCTTTAGAATGACACCAGAAACTAAGCCAATTATAAAGTCAATCATCTTTTGTTCCTGTTGTGGCATCATCCTTAGAGAAGGTAAAATGCTGCTCAATGTTAGAATCATACGAGCTTGAGACACATATTCTGAGAGTTCCATGATGTCTTTCTTCATATAGTCTAGGGAGGTACATCTTAGGTCATTTACTCCCACAGGATCTATGACTGAGTTATATTGGTAATTGTGGTCCAATGTCTTGAGTCAATATCATCCCCTTCTCTAGTGTGATGATAATAATGCTCTATTCCTATTTTGTAAGATATACAAGATCAATACTTTAACATTATTTTTAACTTATTTTCTTTGCCAAAGATTATTTAATCTATTAATGTTCTACTTGTTTCAACAGATATATGTCCAAGCATTTAAGCAATTGCTATTTGCGTTTTCAAATTAACAACTAACCCAGATAATAGAGTCCAGTTCCTGGGAAATTATTTTTACAAATCTGACTTAATTAAAACATGCCAGCTGCAGCCTTTTTTTCTTGCAAGTGAATCATACCCCCATTCTGTCATTCATACATTAGTGAAGCATATTTATTCCTGCTCATGAGTAAGGAGTCAAGGTTTTGGAGCAGACTCTCTTACAATCTCACCTCACTATCAGTTTTCTCAACAGGAGGTTATACAAAGGTGATGCCTTGCAAATGTCAAGCTACTGAAATGCTGAGTGTCATGACATCAAGCAGAAAAGTTCAAAAATAGTAATATGCCAAGATTGTGATACAGTGACAACTGGAGATTTCTCCTTTACCACTATAGTGTGATCTTGGACTTGGCATATATAATTAGCAGGGAGCATGGGCTATGTAACTCACATACATTGGACATGCAATGGGCTAGCTCCCTGCATAAAACATGTGCCAAGTTTTTCACCATTTTGATTTTCAACCTCCTATGGTTGCTGTTATGCCATTCAGTGTTTTTGACCCTTCAGTATTATAAATGTATTCCGAACAAAGATGCTTCCCTAGTAAGACGATATGTTGTGATATTTATTTCCTTACTTGTGTTTCCACAATAAGTGATTAATGAAAGCAGCACTGTTTTGACAATATGTATTAATGTACACAAGGACAGGAAACATATTTTTTGTTTCTTTGTGGAGCTCTAATACTTTGATTTGTAGTTTATTTTGATTGGGAAGTATTATTAAGCAGTTTAAAATGATCCAAGAAAGTGACACTTGATAACATAGCTGTTCGCAGATTTAAGGTAATGTAGGCTCAGGTAAACGTTTCTGTGCACAATGGACATGAGCAAGACTAGCATGAATAACGTTACCTCAGCTATGGTATTATAACTTCACACAACACCATTGAAGCACTTTAGAGGATGGGCGACCTGTACATCGGCACCCTGACTGGAGAACAAATGTTCTCCAGCATGGTGTTCATCTACAGGTAATGCCTGCTAAAAAATGTGTCCACCACTTCACAGCAGCATATTAAGCTTCAGTGGAGCTCAGAATGAAACAGAGTTAATGGCTGCCATTATTTTGCACTCACTAAGCAGTGCTTTCACTTTTTAGAGACTATAAAATAAAAACAAAAGGTAGAAATGTAAAAGTGACTTTAGATGTTAGTAATCTGCATTCAGTCATACTTTGCACAACAGGATTGGAGTGGCTTGAGCAGATATTATACCAAATAGGAGATGTAAGTACCAATAGAGCTAATTTTGCTATCTGTCTTATGGATTTGGTATTAAATAACAATTTTTTAAGTATTGAGGGGCAGTTTTTTAAACAGAGGACAGGTGTTGCAATGGGGGCGGTCTGTGCCCCTAGTTTTTCAAACCCGGTTATGGCGCGTTGAGAATCAGAGTATTTGCTCAACAGTGAGTTTGCATGTTCTTAGTTGTATTATATGCACTTTTTAGATTATATATTTATTTTGTGGATAGATTCTGAAGATAGGTGAGGGGAATTATTTGAATATATACAAAATACTACAGAATTTCTAAAGTTCACCTACTACTATGACATTGATAAGATTATCTTTTTTAATGTTGAAATGAGTTAGGATAGAGACTCTGGAAGATTTCTGTCCAATATTCATGGTAAATCTACCTTTCCCAATACATATCTTTATTTTAACAGCTGGCATCCAAACCATCAGTAAAAGGCTGTAGTAAAAGGCCAGCTGGTAAGGTTAGCCAGAATGGTTACAATAGATGAAATATTTTTTAAAGAATGTGAAAATGTAGTTGAAATGTTTAAGAATAGAGGCTACCCCATGGAATTTTTAATAGGAATTAGGAATCAAGTTATGGTTAAAAGGAATCAGGGGGTGTATAGGCCGCTATTAGGTACTAGGGTTAGTGATGTAGATGTTAGGTTAAGTTCCAATGGTTATAATAATCAGAACAAATGGGAATCAGTTGAAATGGAGTGTTCCATTCAAAGTATTATGACATGTAAACTATTTGTGACAACCCTTTCCTTAGATAGTTATAACATTATTAATATTTTGCAGAAAAAGTGGGTGATTTCTAAAGTGAACAATGATATTTATAGAATGGTAGGTGAAAAACCTATTTGTGTGTTTAGGAAAGATAGGCCTATTAAACAGTGATTGAAAAAACAAAATCAGTCAATACCATGAGACCAAGGGGTGTTTTAAAGTGTGGAAGTTGTCCCCAGTGTCCTTATTGTTAACTAAAGAAAATATATTCATTAGTGAGAAGATGTATAAATCAACCAGCCATTATAATTGTGAATCAGAAAGGATAGTTTATGTTGCCAGATGTCAACAATGCCCCACTTTTTTATGTGGGAAAATCAAATAGGAAGGCTAAAGAGAGAATATATGAGCATATAGCAAATACTAAAAGGACTAGAAACACAAATGCTCTTCATAGACATATAGCAGTATACCCAATGCATGCTTTTAAATTCTTTGTGATAGAGCAAATACATTATGGGCCAAAGGGGTTATTTTACAGAGGAACACAAACAAATGTGAGCTGAAGTGGCAGCTCTTATTGACTGCTATGAACCCACCTGGGCTAAATGAATGCTGCTCCATTGTCTCTGTGTTAAAACTGAGACAATTAGGAGTATGCAATATGAGAATAATAATACAAATTTTGATAACATTTTCTAGTTTTTAAAAGTTTTTTATATATACATTTGAGAATTGTTATGTGTTGTAATTATGAACAATTTTTATGTGTTTATATATTTTTACTCTTAATTTAGTAACTGAATAATCAAAGAATGATTATCAGTTAATTAGTGGTTTTAAGTGTCTATTTACACTGTGTGTTAAGTTTGAATGTCAGTTCAGAGGAAGTCTTGTAGACAAAAGCTCTTAACTCTGATATTCTTTTGGTGAATAAAGTGCAGTTGTGGATTTCACCCTGGGTGGTTTAGTTTGGTCATTGGTTGTTCCACAGGACTGTGTGATTTACTGGTGTGTTCTTGTTCCTGTTACCAGTCTGTTATTGGAAAAGAAAGTAGAAAAGTACATGTGCATGCATTTATGTCTTTGTGTGTAAGTGCATGCATGCATGAAAGTAGAGTTAGACTGAGCGAGCCATTATTACGCACTCACTAAGCAGTGCTTTTGCTGTTTAGTAAGTGTAAAATTAAAAGAAACATAAAAAGAAAGAAAAGTGTGTGTATTTGTGTTTATGTGTGTTTTTTGTCTGTGTGTGAGTGTATGCGTGTTTACATGTATTAAAGCTTGTGTGTGTGTGTGAGTGTGTGTGTGTGTGTGTGTGTGTGTGTGTGTGTGTGTGTGTGTGTGTGTGTGTGTGTGTGTGTGTGTGTGAAGAATGACGGCGATTAAGTAGTCGCAGCAGCATTTAAGAGTTCTGCATACCTCTCGACCTATTAACTCAAGAAATCTGAATAAAGCATAAAATAAAAGGGGAACAAAGGCTCAAAAATAGGAACAGATCCTGAATATTACTTTTCTATAATTACAAAGTTGCTTCGTAACAGTTGTCTTAGCATGCATTTTCTGAAATGCAAATGTGTTTGTGTGTGCATGTGTGTGAGAGAGTGTCTCAGATCAATCGACTAATGGCAGCAGCAGTTAAGATGTATACATATCATTCAACCTCTTAGCTCAAGCAATCTGGATGAAAACTAAAATAAAGGGGGAATAAAGGCTTAAAAATAGGAACAGATTTAAAATATTGCTCTTAAAAAAATTATAAAGCTGCTGCAATAGTAGTGTTTGTCTTACCATGCATTTTTCTGAAGGAAATTAAGTTTGAAACTCAAATATATGTCATTATTTATTGCCTTCAGTCTCTGATTATTGGCAACAAACTACACATTTTAAAAGTAAGGGACCAAAAAATGAAGTAAATATCTAAATATTTGTTTTGAAAATGTTATATTTTGGACGCAAAATACTTCCTCCAAACACCATTTACATATGGGTGGAAGAACTATTTTACATCTATAATATATAAAAAAGTAGTAATAAAAAAAGTAAGTAAAACACACCAATTTTACAGACAGCCCATTAAGCACAATAATGCCCTCCAAGGTGTGCACTACTGTGTAAATAACGCCCTTCCATTGGTGTAGAGGCCCTCTGCTTGCAGTGCCATTCCTCATAACACTTCTGGGCAGGCTTTATTTATACAGTAACATACAACCTGTTGGGCATTATTGCTTGTTTAGCACATAGGTTTATAGATTCATAGGTAGGTACTAGGCTATCTGCCCAAAGGCATTTATAAGCCTAGCCAGAATGTGTTGGTTTTCACCACCCCCTTAGATTAGTTCCCTGTGCCTCTACCCAGCAGAGCTACTGAAGTGATCCCCAGGGTAAACTTTCTGTTTCCCATCCACTTGTCAAGGTTTCTCTTGAAGAGTGTTAGTGCGGATCTCTGCCTAATGTAGATTGGAATCATGCTCCAAAGCGTGGGGAGTGTCTGGGACAGGAATCTATCCTTCCAGCACATCCTATTTATTGTTGTGGTGAGGTTTAGATCCCTAGAGCATGTGGCTCCAGGGGATAAGGTTTCCTTTATGTGGAGCATGTCCATCAATTCTGGGTTGGACATGGCCTTGTATGTCAGGCAGAGATCATCTCTCAGTAGGCGGTATGCTACCAAGTACAGCTGGAGTTTCTTCAGTCAAGCTGCATAGGGCATCTGAGGCCAGTGATCATCTTGATGAGGTACTTCTGTGGTCTTTCCAGCTGTTGCAGGTGTCTTGTAAGGTACATCCCAAATGAGGTGTTGTATTCTCTGATGGGTCTGATGAGTGATGAGTGATGAGTAGAGGGGCACAATGACCTTTTTTGATCTGGATGCAAACCTTTTTATGATTAGGTGGGCCACATAGAAGGATTTTCTAACCACTTTGGCAATGTGATTATCAAAGGAGAGATTACTATCTACTTGGGTTCCCAGATCCCTTATTACATTTTCTGTATTTAGGGGACTACCACCTATGTGGTAGTTTGTGGGTACTTTGTTTGTTCCAAAGGGGATGGCTATGCATTTTTTGGCATTTAGCTTGAGGCCATGATTTTGACACTGGGTATCCGTCTCAGTGAGACACATTTAGAGGATGTCTCTGTCAGCCAGGGAGTCAATTATAGCCCCTAGTTTGCAGTCATCTGTGAACTTGGTCAGCCATAGTCCTCCTGTGCTTGCCTGTGCCTCTGAGAAGTGTATGGCGAACAGGAGGGGTCCTAGGACTGATCCCTAGGGAATGCCACTTGTAACCAGTTTAGAGTCGGACCTAGCTCCCGCAACTCTCACCATGTGGGTTCTGTCTGTGAGCCAGTTGGCAACTCATCTTGTGAAATAGGGGTTTATGTTCAGGCTGGTGAGCTTGCCTATAATACCAGAATGCGGAATGGTGTTGAAGGCCTTTGCGAGGTTTAGGTAGGCTTGGTAACTGTCTTAAAGCAGTCCACCAGGTTTAAGAAGCATGATCTGCCCTTAACAAAGCTGAACTGGGTAGAGTCCAGAGTTTAGAGGTTCCCAATGTCTCTGTTAATGATTTCCATGATGATGCACTCCATAGCCTTTCAGACCAAGCTAGTCAGGCTTATAGGGCGATAGTTCCTGGGGTCTGTTGTGTCTCTACCTTTGTGGAGCGGAATAACCCTTACTGTGCACCACTCTATGGGTATGTAGCCTGTGGAGAGGCTGAGTTTGAACAGTGTGTTTAGGTGAGGGGTTAGTTCACCTTTGAGCTCATGTAGGATGCAGCCTGGGACACCGTCCGGTCCCATTGATGCTGTGTTTTTGGCTTTGGAGAGGGCTGTTTAATCTGAGTGTCTGTGATTTCAGGGGCTTTACATTCTTCTGGTATTGTTATGGGCCCTTTTGGGGATGAGAGGGGGGTGACGTTTGCACTGAACCTGTCTGCCAGGGTGTTGGCAATATCAGTCGGTTGAGTGTATTTTGTGCCATTCTGAACTAACTCCAAGCAGATCTGAGCACTGCCACTTAGATTCTTGACATAGCAAAAGAATGCCTTGTGGTTATCTTTGGAGTCCTTGGCAATTTTTCTTTCAAAACTTGCCTTGGATGATTTTATGAGGGATAGTAGTTTCTTGCTGATACTGATTAGGGATGTCTTCTCTTCTTGGGATTTTACTCCTTTCTGTACTAGTTTCCTCCTTCTATTGTATAGCTTGCTTATGGCAGGGATCCACCAGGCTGGTTTCCTTTTCTTGGAGGACTGAGTCTTGGTTTTGCTTGGGATAGCATGATCCATGCATTCTTGTAGGTACCTTTAGAATGCATTAGTAAAGGATTTTGCAGCTTGGACAGCGTTATCCTTTAGCATGGGGGCTTTGAAACATTCCACCTCGGTCTTAAGTAATGTGAAGTTTGCTTTTGAAATGTTTTTCATGGTGGTTTCCTTATCCAGGGGTGGGGGGTGGAATGTGGATATCCAAAGTGATTTGGTTATTGTCAGATCTAACCAGCGAGGTGTTGAGCTCCAGTGTGGAACACCAGTCGCCATGTTGGTGATGACCAGGTCCAATATGTTGTCACCTCTGGTGGGAGTGTTGATCAGTTGATCCAGGGTATTTGAGTTCATAAATTCTAGGAAATGCTGGGCAAGGGAGTTAGTACTTGAGTGATTCTCCCAGTTAATGTTTGGGTAATTGAAATCACCCAATATTAGGGTGTTTGGTAGGACCTTTATGTTTCCCAGTGTTTTCAGAAATGTGGAATGGGGGTCCTGGGACATGGTGGGTGATCTGTAGCAAGTTACAATTTGAATTGCAGTTTTGCCCATTGTTAGTTGCACATGGACGATCTCTGAAGCATTGTGCTGTGCCACTAAGCTGGAGGTGTGGGTATCCTTAATGAATATGGATATGCCCCCACCTTTTGTATTTTAGTCCAGGTTCTGTGGCCGAAATGTATGGTATGAGTTGTAGTCTGGTAGTGCTGGGGTGCTCCCTGGAGCCTTAAACCAGGTTTCTGTTACTGCACATATATTGATTTTCTCCATACTGAGGAGTGCCTTGAGTGCATGCATTTTGAAGTTTAGACTTCTGGAATTGAGTAGCATTACCCTCAGTTTTTGTTACTTGTGCTATTTACGGTGGTGGGTTTGTCTTTTGAGCCTTGCCTAAGAAAGGCACTATGGGGGTGGCAAGAGCCTTGGCCAGTATTCGAAAGCCTAAGGGTGACAAGTGCAAGCCATCTCTAGTGAAGCAGCATGGCTTGTCGAGCATGTTATCCCAGGTGGACAGCCACTGGATCTTCTATGAATGACACCTGAAACTTAGCCAGTTGTTGAAATTGATATTTTTTTCTTTATACCGTGGTATCATTCTTGGTGAGGGCAGGATGCTACTCAGGGTCAGGGTCATACCAGCCTGGGCTACATGATCAGAGAGCTCTTACATGTCTCTTTTCATGTAGTCCAGGGAGGTATATTTTATTAACATACATGGGAAAGGAACACAGATTTGCAGACTAGCCCTTTGGCATTTTGCCTTGCACATTATTGTTGCAGGGAAATAAAATGCAACAAGCATTTGGTACTGTAGTACTAAATATGAAGTAAAGATAGATTTAGGGTGGTATTCATAGGCCAGGGTTTCGCAGGAGAGTAGCAGACATGCACAGCAGCACTACATGGATATGTAAATAAGGTCAGTGTAACCTAGTTGCACTGAATACAGAAAAGCAAAGCATTTTCTGTAATCATGCCCACTTTTTGTAACCATGTAAGTTGTACAAAGTTCATCTTTTTGTATGAATGAAGCATTTTGTGGAATACTAAATGGTCTGTGCCTTGGCATATCATGGGCAAGTGCAGCTGAGAGCAATCACATTGAAAGCATTATGGAAAAACTGCAAACTGCACAGCAGCTAACAGATTTTTTTCAATAAGGGGGTCATAACTTTTTAATACAGGGGTAATCTTTACCTTGATGGTTTCATTAAAGAATAAAACATTGGTGCTAGGTATAACGAAAGGAGGTACTGTCAGCACAGCTAGCTAGAATTTTGTAAATAATTATATGTCATTTGTAAATATCAAACTGATTCATACAAGATGCTGGTGTTACAAATGTATTAGACCTGTATGTCATGTGTATATCAAACTATTTTGTACAGACGTTTGTGTTAAAAAGATATTTTCTAAAGTGCTTGAGTTTGAAATGTATCCACAATATGCCTTACTGGAGAGAACAGAAATGTACATGCATTATTGTAACTGTTTATATGTATATGTTTTAAAAGATGAAAATGGAAGGTTAACGTCCATCCAACAAACTTAAGAAAAATATTTGAAATTAAATCACTTTATAGGCTAGGCCATAAAGATGCTATCTCACGTGTTTCAAGGCAGCCAGCGACACAACGTTTGTACCAGGAAGCTTTCTGTATTGTCTTTGGAGTGAATTAATTGCCACTCAGGAAGAGTGGAAGTGTTTAATTTTTTATGATCTCCAGAAGCTCAACAAATCTGAGAAAAGCCCGTGTACATGTATTTTTACAGGCAGGTGCTAAGTACTGCCAGCTTCCAGGAATGGGGGATTTGCATGGGAACTAGAAGTCAGATGACAAGAAGTGATGCAATTCTGCAAGCTATCCCAGCAGTAATATTTTAGATATTATTTTGAGAAGTCTTTTAGTGAGAGACAGAGCATTCTGTATTCTGTCTTGGGCCTGACAAAAGCAAGAAGGACCATTCACCACATCATCTGCCTTGCATTATTAAGTTATTAGGGAATAGCATAATTCTCTTAAACTCAGTCAGGGATATAGTGAAACTTAGTTTAGATATTGTTTTTCTTTATTTGTCTGAGCCTGTCTTGCAATATTATTTTAAATATTTCCTGTAGTTTTGAACACTGATGTCACTGTGAATATGTATTCAGCATTATCATGTATTATTATTTTTTATTAAATATGTATTAACTTTTTATTGTGGCTGATCTTTGTAGAGATATTTACGTTTTGAGAGTACTTGCATATTTATTTGGTGACACTGTGTGGGCCACTCCTAATAGCCTTGCTCTTGGTCAAACTACCATTTGTATTAATATTAATATTACACAGTAAAATTTGGCACCCTTTGTTAAGGACCTTATAGAAGCTGGTGAGGGGTTCTGGTGGCAGTGATAACAACCTTATTGCCTGGGCAGAAGGGGGCTGTGTGTGTGTGTATGTGTGTGTGTGTGTGTGTGTGTGTGTGTGTGTGTGTGTGTGTGTGTGTAAAATAAATCGTCAAGAATGTGTGTGTCTGCTACTTGGGCAGGGACATAAAGCACTGGTTGGATAGAGAAAGTGTTGGAGGACTTGGCTTGGAACCCTGGCTAAGGACTCAGCTCTATAGCTGTGCCAGTGGGGAGTCTTATTGGTGATTGAATAAAGATAGAGGAACCAACCCCAGACTGACTGTAGTCTCTGTGTGCTCTTAAGGGTAATTGTACTTGATGCAGAGAGCTGCATCTGGAAATACTGCGCGTGTACCTATTATCCACCCAGTGAGCATCCCCACACAAGTACCAGTGGTGAGGATTAAGGATAGCTGATTGCTGGACCACAGATGGGATATCCACATCACATATTTTTGGCAGTGGTAGGTCATTACAGTAGGACAGATTAAAAAAAGGGGAGACAAAACAAACAGTGAACACACCAGAAAGATGTAAAGAGGGTTTGAGCTGGATGAGGTGGGAGAGGATAGGTACTATTTTTTTGTTGGGGAAAAGATCCCCTATTTTTTATTTATTTATTTATTTATTTTTTGCACAAGGGTAGTGCTGATGGGAAATAGGGAAAAAGATGAAGGAGAAATGGTAATGGAATAAGGGCTGAGGAAGTCCATTTGTTTCCCAGTCCACAGAGCCTCAAACACATCCACTGCCTGATGGTGTTGCAATAGAGGACCATGATGTTAAGGTTGTTGGGTCGAATGTTGGCATGGTGGTCAGCACCTAATGGGTAAGTGTATTGTCCACATGCTGAAGAGAGGCATCAAGTGCTTGAATTCTCATGTCCACTACCTCTACCAGTACATCGTTAACCAAATTCAGAAGCCCCTGTTCTGAGAAGCTTTCATGTTGTCAAGTGCTAGACTGCCTGTAGGACTGCTGCCTTCATTCCAACTCTACATGGATGTCCCTGGATGGCAGAGTGTGATCTCTCCATAGCCTGGGAGGTATGTTCCTGGTCAATTGCTGACAGATTTGAACCTGAATAAAAGAAAAAATGGGAGAGATTAAATCAATAGAGAAGAAATAAATGCATAAGCAAAATAAGGGAAAAAAAAGACAGAAAAAAGGTGGGGAGAGACAGACCAATAGAAGCACAATAACTTCACATAATACTGTTTTAATGCAAGGTAACACCACAATAAGCTACTGCAGAAAAATATATTTATTGAAGTAGACTTGTGTATGAGAAGTGCTTATGATTACATTTGGGGTTAGTGATTGGGAAAGTGTATATGTAACAGGGGAAAATGTATAAGAGTTGTGCTTATGCATACTTGTAATGAATTGGAATGGCAAGGGATTTTACCTTTCTTAAGGATTGTATACTTTCGAAACAGATTTTATGGTAGCCAGACAACAAACAGAAAATAAATTATTAATTATTGCAGTTAATCATGGTTACAAATTAAAGTATAAAACATTTCACTTGACCTATGTCTGTCTTCATTTGCATTTCTTTCAGCTGCAGTGGTATAACATTTGTTTGCAGAAGTACTACTGACATAATTTTTAAAAGTATTGCTGTATTACTGTTTATGCTACTGCAAATTCTGTATAATTATTTGCCCTATGCATAAAGTAATAAGTACATTTTTTACACCTGTTATACTTGCCACAAGACTCCACCAGATGGTGCGTGAGTGTCTTCTGCTGTTGGAAATTATATTGTATCTCTTCCTCAGCTATAAGTAAAAGAGAGACTGATAATCTTGTTTATCTGCATTTTAATATATTCCACCTTTACACGTTATATTCTTTGTAAGCATTTCTTTAGTATTTTTCTTTCTGAGTTTAACTGCTGTATGCTTACTTGTTTGTATTATTAAAATACAGTACTTAAATATTCTATCCAGCTATGTAGGATCAGAAAGAAATATGAAATGGGTCTTGTTTTTTGTTTAAAAAATGCATCTAACACTCTGCGAAAAACCTGAACTGCAAAAGCTGAAATGTATCAGTTCAAGGAAGTGTGAATTTCCTTTTCTATAGAACCTTGTCTAATATACAAGTAGTAGTGAAGTAAAACAGCACGTTCTCTGAAAAAGTCTGTGCTGCTTATTCTTTCAACAAAGTAACCCTCCCTCCCCTCCCTGAAAAGGCCTTTAATCTAGGGTGTGGTGAGTGTCATTTCAGCCATGTTGTATGTGCAGCTAGAAATGCTTAGAACAAACAATTAAGTTAAGCAATTGTTTTTAATCATATTTAGTTATCTCTCACAAAAAATGTCTTCCTGTAATATTTATAAAATTCTTAGAACTTTTTCATTGCAATGCCACTCCATTCTTTACATCTGTATCTGCAACTTTTATTTCATAATTGTATTATATGCTGTCAGCATTACTAATATCTAAACATTACTAAAAGATTTACAAAGCTACCTATACAGACTACTATTTTCATACTCTTTACTGACATTTTCATTTATTACTGTAATGTGCTAGCACATATGCTGCTTGTTCTCTTTCTTGAAAAGATAAATGTCTGATTACAGAAATGCTAGTCCTTTTTTTATGCATTGCAGAAAGTCACCTCAAGTACATAGCTTCAGGTAAAGATTTCTGACTCTTAAAGTACATGTACTTTTGCAATTTTGTTCATGCTCTTTTGCATTTCATATATAAGTAGCTATATATGGATTAAATATTTTACTTACTGTAGAACTCCAGCCTTCTCACCATAGCCTGGTCAGTCCACTCAGCCAGATGACCAGCACTATGCTTCTGAAAATCATTACACCTGTGACAGCACTGCTGACTGCAGTGAGCTATACCTGCCAGGGTTGATAGCTGGTTACCCATCTCCTGCTAGATATTGATTTTCTTCCATGTACTTCGAAAACAGTTGGTAAGTAGGATGCATAAAACAGAATGCATAGTTTGTAGTAAAGCTGCTGTACTAAAAGAAACTTGTTCTGCAATATTTATTTTCTTTGTTCTGCTTATAGAATGGATACTGAAAATACCACTGTATTGCACAATTCATATTATTATGCAGTGGGGTGAGAAACAGATTTTCCAAAATGGGCCTCAAGCATATAGAGTTGCACCTTATGATAATTGGAAAGCAAGATATACTACTTTAAAAAGATTCTGGAAACTTGGCAATGTAATGTTGCAAATGAGAAGTGGGACAGAGATTGTTAGTAGAGCAAAAAACAGTAATAACTTTGAGTTCATGGTCATTCTGCAGTTTATACCTCATTAATCTGCAACAGCATCAATCTCCTTTTTCCATTTTGTACAAGGGATCAAGGTGTCACATCAACAGTAATCATCACCTAAAGCCAATGTTGAAAACTACCGGCTGGTAACAATTAATGCATTGCAACTGCACTGCACATGCATAGTAATGAAATAACAATCACATGTAAATAAATGCTCATTAACATTAATGAGATAACCCTTTGCCATTACACTTACCTATAACCAGAAATGTACTTGAAGTTTTGCTTGTCTGCATACTACCTGCTAGAAAATGTATGAATAAAGGAAGATACTTCACTTGCACATATGTGCGACTTAATTCCTGAAAACTTGAACCATCTGTAGTTGGTCAGGATTAGGAAACTGAAGGGTGGTGGTATTTTTTGTGTTACAAATAATAGCATTTGTGATTATTTCAATTACAATGGATGACTGATTCCATCCAAATTATGTCTCCATAAACTAAAGGCTCTCAACAGGTTTGTTTTATCATGTAGTGTTTATGCATTAGAGGAGTTTTTCATTATTATTTTACAGGCAAAATATAAGAATAGAGTGAAGGTGAGCTGTAGTCAGCCTCACATCTGACACCTTTCTGTGGTAGAATGTGTGAAAAAGACTGTCTCCCTGATTCAAGAAACTCCATGTAGGTTCCACACAGAGCCTACATGGTGTGTTTTTGCATATGCAATATTGCTCATAACACGGCATCTCGCCATATAAATTAATGATGCACAGCACATGTAAGCAAGGTTTTGCGGCTCCCACCAGTGTTGCTGGCCACAAAACCTGTAGTCTGAACAAGGATTGTACCTCCCAACCTTTTAGTGCAGGAAATCTGGAAACAGACTAAAATAATGGGGGGACAAATGCCCGAAAATAGGGCCAGATTTATCATATTGTTCTTATAACCATAGAAAGTAAGTATAATAATAGGATTTGTGCTAGCACACATTTTCTGAAGGATATGAAGTATAAAACTGAAATGTATGTCATTATGTACTGACTTTAATCTTCAGTGATTTTCCAGAAAACCACACATTTTACAAGGTACAACCCAAAAATATGATGCAAACATCTGGACATTCTGCAACATTCTGGACAGTTGGGTGGTATGATATAGATACCATTTCTGTGTAAGGTTGTTGGCTGTGAAAGTGGATTGTAGGACAGCATGGCAATTGCTTTTTTCCTTACTTGAGTTGTCTTCATTAAATTTGTTTGGGGCACTGCCATAGATTTTTTCTTCATTTCAACTATTTCAGCCCCTTTTTATTTTTTTGTTTTTTAGACCAGTGTTTGCATGATGTGCTTGCTTAGCACAAATGTGTTTGGATATGCTCACATGTTTTGTGTGAAGGGCAGCAGTGCACAAACTGGAGAAATGGACACCCAGGTTGCAGACAGAGTCCAGGCAGCAACAAACATAACCAGATGCATTCAATTAATACTATTTGCCATCAAACACACATAGTAAGCCGCATTGTGCTGCAATTAACAGTGCAAACTTAGTAATGAATACTAAGATAGGGTATATCACTTCATTAATTTTGTGTCAGTGGGTGTTAAGTGTAGTTGTGGTCCAGGGTTCTAGTACAGGGTGTGCAGATTTTGTTTTACTGTTCTGAGATCCCAGATTATAGCAATGAAGTGCAACATATAAAACTGTTTTCTCAACCTTCTTGTGGCAATACCTGTAAGTATACGTGAACTGTAGACATGGCACATTTGACTAGCACATTTATACAAGTGCCAATATACCAAATCTTAAAATTCCAGTGCCTGCCACTGTTGCCCATCACTTAACATTGTGCAAACATGGTGGCCGCCAGTGTGTATCCTCACCTACTATGTTTGCACAATGCTAACTGATGCACAACTTTTTCAAATGTTGCAAAACCAAAATGGTCACACTGTCAGTAAGTGAGAGATGTGCATTTGGTGGGAAAACATCAGGATACAAAATGCAATTGTCAGGAAATGTTCTTTCTACATTGAGCTTGAGCTATGGTAGACATGTCTGGTGTTGCTGGTAAGGGAGTGCGCTTTCAGGTGCAGAGATGGAGTGTTCAGGAATCCGAATCTTTATTCTTTCCACTCCACTAACTACCTTGATTATAGCAAGCTCAGATGCTCATAAGCCTAGTACTTATTATACAGCAGGAACTTCTTATTGTAACATTTGTTAATGTCCATTATGTACTTCACAGATAAAGATTCTAGTTGTCTACTGATGTACTATGTTCTTCATCTGTAAATATGTTGTAAGTAATTGCTACGTTAAATTGTTAATCGCTATGTAATTCAATGTAACTACTGTCTGTTTATTTTGACTGTGGAGCTTTTCTCCCCAGGCCTCCACTGAAAATGAGTCGGACACTCCCGGTTAACAAATGTAAACAAATAAATAAATAAATATTGGACTCCTAGTTAAGGAGCATGGGCCCTTGTTGCCGCAGTTGGACAATTCACACTCAGAATACAAGTCTGAGCCTGGAATAGTATTGCCAGGGCTTTGATCAATGCTACAGATATCCCCTGCATTGGTGAGCAATAAAGACATCCCTTATATGACCTCCTGAAGAGGAAGCAGGATACCCTTGGCCATTGGATCAGGGAATTCAGTACAGGGAACACCCCAGAGATGTGCATGTATCGATTTAAATGAGTAATTGTAAGAGTTAAAAGCTGAATATAGTCAAGACTGGCTTTCATGATGATATTTTGTTCTGTTTTATTCCACAGCTGCCAAAGAGAGAGTCTCAAATGTCAGATCACATGCCGCATGCTCGTAAGAATGCAAGCAGCATGGAGTATATATGTATCAGAACAGTACTGTTCTAAATAGTAATTTGATAATATTAATAATTCTAATAGTAATGTAGTAGCATTAAAGGTTAAAGACCACTTAGTTGGTATTTAATACAGTTGTATCAAATTGAGCATGGATATCTCAACTGTAAAAGAGAGTTTACTTTACATGCCTTAGTCTGTAGTGCGAAGCAACAGTTACATATTCTCAAATAACAGCATGCATCTCTAAACTGTAAAAGGAAAGTATGCATGCAGTAGTCTGTATGACAAAATAACAGTATAGTATTAGAGAGTAGTCAGGGGTTCGGGCAGCTAGGCAGTGAGACATGCCCCTGTGCTACAGCTGGTTGGGGACATATGGCTGAAGTGACATTCAGCTGCAGAGAAAACTGGCTGTTGTGAATTCCGTGTGGGCAAAGAGAAGCACATACTATGATGCCCACAGCTTTAATAACCAAGTGCATGGAGGCAGAAGAAGTAATGAGTGTTGTGTTCAGTCTACAGTACATGCTTATGTAACTACAACATGTAGAAGTGTGTTACAGCATTGAGGAAATCCTGTATGCTACTGCAGTGACATTTATGATCCAGTATGCATTTTAGGTAATGTTCTGTGGACACTGTGTAGGAGTAATAGTCCACACACACCAATTATAAAGGCACTGCCCATTGTGCACTGCATTTTTACTGCCACTAACATGTTCACTGGCCAGCCTGTTGCTGATGCTTAGCATATTTCCTGATGTCTCATGTTGCCTTGGGGGCCATGGACATTATCCCCCTCTTTACATTTGGTTGTTGAAGTTGTGAGCATGGAACACCATTCTTTTCTTTGCCCACAGGGAAATCACAACAGTCATTTTTTTCTCTCTGCAGCCAAATGTCACTTTACTCATGTTTTCTCAACCATCTATAGCACAGGGAAATGTCTCACTGTCTAGGTGCCCAAACCTGAGTAGTCAGTGGTTGTGGGTTCAAAAACCGCACTTCCCAAATATACAATACTGTTAGGCTTTCATCATTATTGCAATGTAACTTCAGACCTCTATACCAGTGGCACAAATTACCTTCTGTAAAATGTAATCAGTATAATTAGAACACACATATGTGCAATATCAGCACACATCAATGATTGGTGGCTGCAATCTCTACTATAGTGTGCCTCTGTTATGAACTGGGTAGTCTTAAAAGTAATGAAGAAATGTGTTAGGAGTTTCTAGTGTTAAAAGTAAAGGTAACAGAAGAGAGTCAAATAATTGTATCAGTGCCTTGAATGTCACATATGAAGTTACTAATGTTCTCCCTTTTTTCTCTCACCCAACTCTTCTCTTTTTTATTTATTTTTTTTATTTTTCTATTTTTTGTTTTTCCCCACAGCACAGCAGGGTAGGTCTGTACCACAGGATCCTTCTGCCCCCACTCCACCAGCTACAGCACCTCTGCCCATCACATCTGGTGTGCAACCTGGCAGCACCCCTTCTGCTGCTCCTTCACTACCTGGTTCCTCAGGTAGTTCTGCCACAGAGGATAGGCCTGTGCCTCCCTCCTGGAGCAGTGGCAGAGTTGGTGACTTTATCACCCAAGAAGAACTGCCAGGGATGGTGCATAGGATTATATGTTACATTGTGGGTGCACTCCTATGTCGGATGTAGCGCTTGCTCTCTATCCGGTTTCAGAATATCTGTAGAAGATGCAGATGTCAGGCACTGCAGCCAGTGGTGCAGTGAGGTGACAGTGATGACAGTCCACTGGGTGAGGACTAGATTCTTACTGCACTGTCTCCCAGCTTGACATGCATGGGACCTGGATTTCCCACCCTCTCCCTAACCATGGTATTTACCCACCTCTTGTGTCCTTCACCATCCCTGTCTCTTGCCTTGTTTGTCTTGTCTGTCTGCAATTGCTTCCTCACTTACCTGACTTACCCCACTCAGACATTCCTACATCCCTTACATTCCTCTCTCTCTCTCTCTCTCTCTCTGTCTCAAAAAAAAAAAAAATGGTCACCTGTCTCACAAAAAAAAAAAAAAAAAAAATTGTTCCATATATAGCTGTCCATTTTACACATGTGCCTTCATGAAAGACTTGATTTGGTCCAATCGGCTATACAATACGATTGTGTTGTCATCAGCCCTCTCTCTGGAGGTAAAAGTCTAAATTCAAGTAATATTTTGCATATATAATTATGTTTTATTTTTGCAGAAATGGATATCTCTAGTTCTTTCCTACATCCTTCCTGCACATTCCTGTCCTCCTTTCACTTTGTTTTTTGCTTGCTTGCTCCCCATTTCACCAATTTCTTATCTTCTCCACTTTTTTTTTTAAGAATGTTTATGCAATGATGTGTATCGCTTATATAGATGTATTTAAAGTGTCACACACACTTGTAAAATTATTACTTACACCCATATTTGAGCCAGGTAACATCTGTCTCCAACAACAATGCCACAGAGTCAGTTAAGTAGTAGATGTACTTTATACAATCAATAATAACTGACACAGTTTACCAAGGATTTCACTTTGTCCTCCCCAGTGGTTGGTCCCCATATCACCAATGTTATATCTTTCCCTTTGATTTTGCATGAAGAAGCATTGTGCAATTCCCAGTAATGTTTTATAAAGCATTATTGTGTGATACCCATTTAATTTTATAAAGCATTAGTCTGCGATGGGGCATGATGGTGTGCATAGTGCTTCATTGATAAGCAGCACTAATACAAAAGTAATTCAGTGTTTTAGCTACAGCTGTACTTAGAACCAGTACCATCTGTCCCCAAAAAGGAACATAAATTATCACTGCATTAAGTGAATTTATACCTACAGCCAGAGATCCAGTCAAGTAGCAGGTATATACAACAGCAGATAAGACCGCCATTTGCTATTCAGCCTCTAAAATACACAAGTTACTCAATTTAGTCTGTAGCACCATCTGTTAATGCATTTGTTCATTTTTGTATTCAGATGGTACTAGGTTTGAATCCAGGTGTATGCAACATTTTCAAATTCTTCTATGTGTAAATCTAAATTCTGACATGTGATAGCTGGTATGGAGTCTCTAGAATATGATTAGATGATACTGATTTCCAATACAACTGTATATAACACTTATATCTACTTTTTGCCATAGTCGCATAATAGTGCAAGATGCACACCATCACACAATTATTCTTTAAAGAAAATAAATGGGAAAGGAGGTTAGGAATGTGCAGGAGTGGTGAAGGACAGAACCATACTATCCAGTTCTTCTACAGAAAAAAAATGTTTAGATGTGCAGAATATTAGCTGAATTTGCAGTGGTAACCCTAGAGAGGGGATGACCACAAATAATCATGTAATATAGCCAATTGGACTAAATCAAGTGTGACATGAAGACACTTGAGAGAAATGGAGAGCTATGTATTAGACAACATTTTGGGGGGAGAGGTGCCCTTTATTTATTTTTTAAGAGAGATATGGGAATGGTGGGGAAGGGACGTAGGTATGTCTAGGTCAGGTAGGTTGGGTAGGTGTGGAACCAATCGCAGACAGACAGGACATACAAGACAAGACACAGGGATGGTGAAGCACAAGAGGTGGGTGAACACAATGGTTGAGGTGAGGGTGAGGACATCGTGAACCCATGGATGTCAAGCTGGGTGACACTGAGACTTGAGTCATCACCTACTAAACTGTCATCACTGTCACCTCACTGTGCCAAAGGCTGCAGTGTCTGACATCTACATCTCCTTGTGTTATTTAATACAATGATGGAGACCAGACACTCCATCTGGTGTAGGAGTGCACCAACTGTGTGGTACACAGTCCTATGCATCAAACCTAGCAGTTTATCGTGGGTGATAAAATCACCACTTCTGCTACTGCTCCCAGAGGGAACCACTGGCCTATCCTAAAGGCACAACTACCTGAGGGCTAGGTAGTGCAGAGGCAGAAGAGAGGGTGCTACTAGCTTGCATCCCACATGTGCTGGGGCCTTGCTGCCATAGCTGGTGGAGAGGGGTAGGTGGATCCTGTGGGCAGGCCTACCCTGATGTGCTATGAGGAAAAAACAAAAAAATAATAAATAAAAAAAATAAGAGAAGATAAGGGCTGGGGGTGAGAGAAAAACAATGGAGACTTCATATGTGAAATTCAATGCATTGATACAATTATTTGACTCTATTCTGTTACCTTCGCTTTTAGGATTGCCAACTCCTAACAAATACCATTGTTACTGTTAAGACTACTCCATTCATAACAGATGCACACTATACTACAGACTGCAGCAAGCAGTCCTTGATTTGTGCATATATTGCACATATGTGAGTTCCAGTTATACTAATTACAGTTTACAGAAGGCCATTTGTACCACTGCTTTAGAGCGCCAATGTTACATTGCAATATCAATTAAATCTTAACAGTATTGTATATTTGGGAAGTGTGGTTTTTGATCCCACAACCTCTGACTATTTGCTAAACTGAACTGTTTTTTTGGACTCCAGACTAATGCATGCATACATGCATGCATACTTTCCTGTAAATGTTGAAACAGTTTGATACAGCTGTATAATAAACCAACAAAGGTGTCTTTATATTTAATGCTAAAATAACAGCACTGTTCAGATGCATACATACCATTCTCACATCCATGCCAATCTAGAGGTATGGGTTCATTCATTCAGTTGTCGGTCTGTGATGGCTGCAGAAAAAATAGAATGAACCTAATACCATTATGAATACCAGTTCTGACAATGTCCAGCTTTTAGCTCTTACAAGTTGTCTCTGTAAGTGATATTTACACATCTGTGGGGTGCCCCCAGTCCAAAATTCCTAGATTCAACAGTCAAGGGTATCCCTCTTTCTCATTTGGAGGTCTCTGTAGTGATTTCTATATTGTTCACCAGTGCGGGGATACCAGTAGCACTGGTCAGAGCTCAGGCAAGACTATTTCATGCCTCTGACTTGTAATCCAAGCCACAATAGGCCCTTTGCAAAAGCCTGGCCTCGTGTTCATTCACTAGGAGTCTAGCAAACATTTTAGACTCCTGGGCACCCCATTTTTGAGGATGGAATCTCAAACCCTGTACATGAATGCCTGCCATGCCTACCACAGGGCAAGACCAATGTAGAATGATGTTTTCCTGCCAATTATAGGTATCACATGCAATGCAATTTCAAAGACTCACTTGACTGACAATACATGAAAATAGAAAGCTGTGCGATACATATGTACAAATGTTTCAGGGACAGGTCCTTTGAAAACACATTTAACATTTCAAAGATGTTTTTATTAGCAAAATGGTTCATATGCCTGTTCTTTTGTGAGTGGGGTAGCAAAGAAAAGTTATTGTTATGTCACAAACTAGAATGTACTGTTCTTTTGTGGGTAGTACAGTTGAATTACTTCTGTGGCACATTCAAGGAATTGTTGCAATTGCTACTGTCCTTGTTCTGCATCCTGCCTGTTGTTAGTATTTCACATCTGTAGACTGTTTTATGTTTTTCCAGTGGGTAATACTGACTATTTACCTTTACTGTTTTATTTGTAATGAGTTACTTTGTAGTTATGTGATATATGTATGATCATTCTGTTGTCTTTTAGGACACAAAATCTTAGTGAGGCAGAGGCCCCCATTCAATGAAGCGGAGAGCAATATCATTGTTGATGCTCTCCATCAATATGGTGCATTTGTGCTAGGAATGGGTCGGCTCAATATGCAAGAAAGGCTAAAAGTATGGCAGTAGATTGTTGCCAGCATCAGTTCTGTGGGTGGCCACAGCAGAACGGATCTCTATATTGCATTCTCGAAAGCCAACAATGTCAAATCTGACATTGTCAACACAAGAATAGCGAAACTGCAGAACATTGAACAAATAAATGGAAATCTCTGTAAGGAGAGATTTCCATTAACTTCAATGTAGTGCGGTCTCAGAGTTGGTATATTTAAGTAGCGGGGGGTGTGGGGGCACAGCCCCCATGTGAGGGGTGCAGGGGGGCTTGCCTCCCCTTCTACACCGTTTAGGTTTTTTTTTTGTATTTTCTTTCTAAACATTCAATGTTTTAACAGTTTGATCTCTAAAGATCGATCTTTAGTGAATCAAACTGTTAAATATTCTATGTTCTAATATAGACCCCAGCAGGACATATGAACAGGTGTGCCACAGGGCTACTGACATGATTACCTTGGCATGAAGGTGTGCAGCTGCTGTTGTTCAAGACCAAAGGGTAATCAGGGGAGAGCCTGCTACAGAACCACCTCTCACTCCCAACAAAGAGTTCTTGGTGAATATCCTCCAACATGAGAGCTCATAACAGAGTGGACCACAGGATGTACTTGATGTGGGTGCCACTTCTTCTGAGTTCCAGGATGAGATGCTAGGTAGGGCTTTGTTATATGACCACTTGAATACTGTTGTATAGTAAAATTTTGAAATTAAATCTACTTCTGTGTCACATGTCATTTTTGGGGGGGATTGAAGATTGCTGCTGTGATAAGCTCAGTTTGGAGATGAAAGCCATGTTCTTGTTGAATGTACAGTTGATGCAGATATAGAAGAGTACATGTAGTACCCCACCTTACTGTTAAATGTGGTTGTGAAGATTGGGGAAAGATGGGTGAAGGCTGCCAGCCTAGTCAAATATAATTTGATACATAATTCTATCATTTGTATAAATAAATGCAATATACAGGCTTGTGTTTTTAAATGAAAGGAAACACTGTAAATGTGAACTTCAAGATTGTTGCAACATTGCCATCTGCTGTAAGGAAAATCAAGCCAATCATTTAAAATGTTCTTTGAAGTTACAATTATCTAAAAAATGGTGTTGAAGTGTCTGGCGGAACACATTCTTTCTATTGTCTTAATTTAAGGAATAATTGTTAGAGTATACATATGAAATGTATTTTATTGTTGTAGTTTCCTGAGCAGATGTTAGCTTGCTAAATAATGCAGTTTGTTTGCCTGGGAACTCCAGACTTAGTGTCAAGATGATGTAATGTGAATACTGGGAAAACTTAAGTGTCAAAATGATGTAATTTGGGAGGGCCTATGCAGAGCTGTTTGTTAGTGTTTTAAAAACTATTGTTCAGTGAGAGACTGAAAGCATTTGTCTTGGACCATCAACCCCAGTACTGCGTATGCTCTTTATGTATGTAAGTAAGATTATAGCACTGTGTTTTCTCTTAAGATTAGCTAAAGATTAGAAAGTTAGATTAAGTGTTTTTCTTTGACATCAGACCTGTCCTACTGTATTGTTTTAAGATTCTGTGTGATCTCTGAACTCTTAGATATCTCTGTGGTGTAGTAGTATTGTCTTGTGTTTTAATTATTTATTATTAAATATTTTAAAAACCTTTACCTGTGGCTGGTTTGTGTAGAGATAGGCTCTAGAGTACATTGCATATTTATAGAGTTTACTGTAATAAGCCACTCTAATAAGCCTTAAGATTGAATAGTCACATTACCAATGGGATAATAATATTGCACAGTAATAATCGGACACCCTTTCAAGGCCTTTGGGTAGCTGATAATTATATCAGCTGGTGGTGGCAGGCATTACTACCATATAGTCTGGGTAAAGTGGCACAGCTAGAGAATCTGTGTCAACCTTTCCCAGGAGTATCTGTGAAGTTGTGTAAATACTTATCTCAAAATGTGTGCTGTGTATCAGCTACCTTGGCAGGGACATGAAGCACTGGTTTGACATAGAGGGTACTGGAGTTTAGCTTGCCTGCTAGGCTGAGATCTGGACCATATAGTTGTGCCAGTGGGGAGTCTTATTGGGGACCTGGAGAGCAAGACAGTAACCAGCCCCAGACTGACTGTGATCTCTGTGTGCACTTAAGGGAAATTGTACTTTACTGTGAGCATTTGTTATCCTTTCCTTTTCTAGGAGATGACCTCCCTGGTGTTAGTGGTGAGGATTGACGCTCCTTGATTGCTGGGCCAGGGCATGGTCATCACAAGTGGTGGCAGTTGTTGAGATAAGATATCCTCACAAGTGTTTGGCAGTGGTGTGGGTAGAGTGAACCCTGTAGCTTATGTACAGTGATCTCTGAAAGTGTTTTGTACTCTAAATCAGCCATGCAGTGTTTAATCAGAGTTCAGATCACAATTGTTTTATTTATTTTGTTACTTTATTTAGTCAGGGTGAACAGGCAGCATGTCAGCACAGGAGTATGGAAAGCTGACAATGAGCCAGCTGGTGGAGATATGCCTGGCTAGGGGACTGGTGCATGGAAACCTGACTAAGGCAGACCTGATTGCAGCCTTGGGTACAGCTGCATCAGAAAACAGCATCCAGGAGGACAATTAGACTGGCAGTGGAGCTACAATATCCTCGGAGAATGGACAGCTCAGCCTTTCTGCAAAGGACAATCAGACTGGCAGTGGAGATACAATATCCTCGGAGAATGGACAGCTCAACCTTTCTGCAGTGGACTTAAAAATCCAGATGGAGCTAAAGAGACTTGAGTTGAAGGACAGGCATTTGGAGATAGAAGCCGTAGAAAAGGAGCATCAGAGGAAGCATGACAGGGAAATGCTGACTCTTTGCCAGAGTCATGGAGGTAATGGGAAAGGGAGAAACTGGACCCCAGAAGCACAACAGGTCAGTAAATTTCTTCTGCAATTTAAAAAGGGGGATAATTTTGATAGCTTCATTCACCTGTTTGAAAGGGTATGCAAACAGTATAGTGTTGACCAAAGGCTCTGGGTACGATTCCTGACCCCCTTACTCCATGGTAAAGCTGTAACTTGTATATCATAATTGCCTGACTCTGTCTGTTTTGATTATACTGCTGTAAAGAAATCTCTGTTACAATGTTTTAAGCTAACACCTGAAATGTATAGGAAAAAGTTTCATGAGCATAGATGCAAGGCAGATGAAAATGTATGTGAATATGTTGTTGAACTGAGCACTTATTTTCATAGCTGGGTGAGTGAATGTCAGGTCACCACTTTTGAAAGGCTGGCAGACCTTTTGGTGAGGGAACAAGCCCTTAACACTTTACCTGAGGACATGAGGATCTGGTTAGCTAATAGACAATGTGCTACTTCAGATGAGTTGGGGAAAAAGGGAGGCCTATACCTGGCCAGCAGGGCAGCCCTGCACAGGAAGAGGACCCCCAGTACTACTCATGAGTCTGAAGGAACCCATGGTGGGCAGCACAGACTGCCCCAACAGAATCTGCCAGTAGCAGGGGAAGCCACTAGTCCCGGTACACATCCAGGAGCTAGGGTTAAATGTTTTGAATGCAACCAGTGGGGCCATGTGGCATACAGGTGTCCATGGAGGCAAGGTGGGGACCCAAAGGTGAGGGAGCCAGTAAGTGGGAAAGACAAAATGCCAATAGTGGGTTGTCTTGAGACAACAGGGTATGGAACTACCATCCTGCAGATGTCCTGAGAGGGAAGGATTTGGATAAGGCAGTACTATGTACTTATGCAATTACATGCAGTGAGGCTAAGAGACAAGCATGTGGGTCTGGTAGCCAGGACTGGTGATGTGGTCACTTCAGGGAGTGAGCTACACTATAGCAGTGAGACTGAATGTGAGCCACAGCTGCTTGTGGGTACTGGCGTTCCCTTGGAGAGGGTAACTGCAAAGGTAGAGGTAAGTAGTAGTACCCAGGCTGACAGTGAGGCACTACTGTCAGGGGATGCCAGACATCCTGTGGAAGTAGAGCTTTGAAGGGTTACAAGGAGAGAGTTGAGGCAGGCTCAGCTCTCAGACCCTACATTGCATGGCTTGAAGCAGGTAGCTAGGGAGGCATCTGATTCTCAATGGAAAGGGGAATCTGTATACTGGGACAAAGGGTTACTATACAGAGAGTGGACCCCTGAGGGAGGGCTAGAAGGTGAGAGAGTACAGCAGTCTAGGCACTCCTAGAGCTTACCATCTGGCACTTCTAGCCATAGCCCATGATATTCGCTTTGCAGATCATATGGGCATAAAACGTACAAAGAGGTGTATTATGCAAAACTTCTATTGGCCTGGAATTTCCAGAGATGTAACAGGGTACTGCAGGACCTGTGAGCAATGCCAAAAGGTAGGCAAGGCAGGGGACAAGGTAAGGGCTCCTTTGGTGCCTTTGCCTGTGATTGAGGAGCCATTTTAGAGGGTAGCTATGGATATTGTGGGTCCTCTAACTATCCCAAGTTCCACAGGGAAAAAGTATAACCTAGTGGTAGTGGATTATGCTACACGATACCCTGAGGCAGTGGCTTTATCCTTTATTGAGGAGAGAAGATGGCAATTGCTTTGTTAGAGATTTTCAGCAGGGTGGGTTTCCCAAAAGAAATACTGACTGACCAAGGTGCCAGTTTCATGTCAGACCTGTTGGCTTGTCTGTGGATGTCCTGTGGGGTGAAGCACATGAAGACCACCACCTACCATCCCCAGACTAATGGTCTCGTTGAGAGGTTAAACTCTGCAATCAAGTCCATGCTACAGGCATTTGCAAATCAGTTCTAGAGGGAGTGGGACAAATATTTGCCCCATCTGTTGTTCGCTTACAGAAAGGTCCCCCAGGAATCCACAGGTTTTTCATCCTTTGAGTTGCTGTATGGTCATAGGGTAAGGGGACCTCTACATTTAATTCAAGATGAGTGGGAAGGTGAGTGTGAGTCTCATAAGAAGTCTGTTGTGGCATACATCCTAAACATCAAGACAAGGTTCAGGGAACTCATGGGCCTGACCCAGGGGAGCCTGGCAGAAGCCCAACAACAGAAACAGATGTGGTATGACAGGAATGCTCTAGCTAGGGAATATGCTGTGGGGCAGCAGGTAATGGTTCTCATTCCTGTCAGACACAACAAGCTGCAAGCAGCTTGGGAGGGACCCTACAAGGTGATAAGAAAGGTAAGTGATGTTAACTACATGGTGGAAGTGCTAGGCATATGGCAGGGGCACAAGTTTTACCATGTTAACATAATGAAACCTTACCATAATAGTGAGGCCCTTGTGTTGAGCATTTGCAGTGGATTGCAGGAGGAGTCTGCGGTAGATATGGGGACTGATCTCCTCAGTGAGGCTCGGGCTGACACCTCAGTGAAAGGAGTAGCAATATCCCAGCAGCTATCTCCTACCCAGGTTCGAGAAATCCAAGCAGTGTTGCAGGAATTTAGGGATATGTTCACTGGGAAACCAGGGAGCACCCACCAGGTGCAGCACCAGGTGGATACAGGACCCCAAAGGCTTATTAGGGAGGCACCTTATAGGGTGACTGAGAGAGTCAAACAGACTCTGAGGGAAAAGGTATAAGAGATGTTGGAACTAGGGGTGATTTAAGAGTCCAACAGTCCCTGGGCCTCACCAGTGTTGTTGGTGCCAAAGAAGGATGGCAGCACCAGGTTCTGTGTGGATTACAGGCAATTAAATAGTCACACAGAGTCAAATGCTTACCCCATGCCTAGGACAGATGAGGCCCTAGAGCAGCTGTGTGGGACTAAGTATCTTCCAACCATTGATCTTACCAAGAGTTACTGGCAGGTGCCCTTGACTCCCAGTGCTAGAGAGAAGTCAGCCTTTGTAACTCTTTTTGGCTTGAACGAGTTCACAAAGATGCCCTTTGGGATGAAGAATGCCCCAGTGACTTTCCAAAGGCTGGTGGATAATATCCTAGCAGGAGCAGGAGTGTTTGCCCTTGCTTACCTAGATGATATTGCCATCTACAGCCATTCCTGGCAAGAGCATCTTCAGCATGTCAGGGAGGTGCTGGTCAGACTACATAGGGCAGGGTTGACCATTAAGCTGAGCAAATGTCAGCTGGGTATGGCAGAGGTTTACTACCTAGTACATAGAGTGGTGACTGGTAAGATAAGGCCAGAACCTACCAAAGTGGAAGCTTTTCAGGCATGGCCTGCACCTGTTACCAAAAAGCAGGTGAGGGCATTCTTAGGGACAGCAGGGTACTACAGAAAGTTCGTCCCTAGTTATAGTACCATAGCTACTCCCCTCACAGACCTGACAAGGAAGAACAGGCCATATAAAGTAGAGTGGACCCCAGCATGTGAGCAGGCATTTTAGAAGCTTAAAGAAGCTTTGTGAGGACCCCCTGTGTTAGCCAGTCCAGATTACAGCAAAGGTTTTATTGTGCAGGTGGATGCTTTGAACCATGGGGTGGGGGCTGTACTTAGCCAGATTTCTTCAGAGGGGGAAGAGCACCCAGTTGCTTATCTCAGTCGTAGGCTCCAACCCAGTGAGAAATTCTATGCAGCTCTAGAAAAGGAATGTCTAGCTATAGTGTGGGCATTGCAGAAACTTCAACCTTATCTGTATGGTAGAAAATGCAGCGTAATGACAGATCACAACCCTCTAATATGGTTAAAGAGAGCCTGTCAGCAAAATGCCAAATTGCTATGATGGAGCCTGGGGTTGCAAGCATATGATATGTCAGTGTAGCACCACAGTGGGAGTAGCAATGCTAATGCAGATGGGCTCTCATGACAGAGAATGGGGTGAGGTACAGTCAGATAGACCTAACCCTCTCAAGCAGCGTTTCTCAAGGGTCACTTGAAAAACTAGCCTGAGTTCTCCAGGGGGAAGAGATGTGAAGATTGGGGAAAGATGGGCGAAGGCTTCCAGCCTAGTCAAATAGAATTTGATACATAATTCTATTATTTGTATAAATAAATGTAAAATACAGGTTTGCATTTTTGAATGAAAGAAAACACTGTAAAATGTGAACTTCAAGATTGTTGCAATGTTGCCATCTGCTGTAAGGAAAATCAAGCCAGGCATTTCAAATGTTCTTTGAAGTTACAATTATGTAAAAAATGGTGCCGAAGCATCTGGCTGAACACATTCTTTCTATTGTCTTAACTTAAGGAATAATTGTTAGAGTATACATGTGAAATGTCTTTTATTGTTGTAGTTTCCTGAGCAGATGTTAGCTTGCTAAATAATGCAGTTTGTTTGCCTGGGAACTCCAGACTAAATGTCAAGATGATGTAATGTGAAAACTGGGAAAACCTAAGTGTCAAATGATGTAATTTGGGAGGGCCTTAGCAGAGCTGTTTGTTAGTGTTTTAAAAACTATTGTTCAGTGAGAGACTGAAAGCATTGTCTTGGACCATCAACCCCAGTACTCCTTATGCTCTTTATGTATGTAAGTAAGATTATAGCACTGTGTTTTCTCTTAAGATTAGCTAAAGATTAGAAAGTTAGATTAAGTGTTTTTCTTTGACATCAGACCTGTCCTACTGTATTGTTTTAAGTTTCTGTGTGATCTCTGAACTCTTAGATATCTCTGTGGTGTAGTAATATTGTCTTGTGTTTTAATTATTTATTATTAAATATTTTAAAAACCTTTACCTGTGGCTGGTTTCTGTAGAGATAGGCTCTAGAATGCATTGCACAGTTATAGAGTTTACTGTAATAAGCCACTCTAATAAGTCTTAAGACTGAATAGTCACATTACCAATTGGATAATAATATTGCACAGTAATAATTGGATACCCTTTCAAGGGTCTTTGAGTGGCTGATAATTAAATTAGCTGGTGGTGGCAGGAATTACAACCGTATAGTCTGGGTAAAGGGGCACAGCTAGATAATCTGTGTCAGCCTTTCCCAGGAGTGTCTGTGAAGTTGTATAAATACTTATCTCAAAATGTGTGTGTTGCGTCAAGTACCTGGGCAGGGACACGAAGCACTGGTTGGACAGAGAGGGTACTGGAGTTTAGCTTGCCAGCTAGGCTGAGATCTGGACCCTATAGCTGTGCCAGTGGGGAGTCTTATTGGGGACCTGGAGAGCAAGGGAGCAACCAGCCACAGACTGACTGTGATCTCTGTGTGCACTTAAGGGAAATTGTACTTTACTGTGAGTATTTGTTATCCTTTCCTCTTCTAGGAGACAACCTCCCTGGTGTTAGTGGTGAAGTTTGAGGCTCCTTGATTGCTGGGCTGGGGCATGGTCGTCATAGTGATGATGTTACCTTTACCTCCTGCCTAACTTATTTAAGGACTGTCAAGAATCCAGTGAGATATACCTCCTGAAGATGGTAAACCAAATACATTTATGTCACTACTGCAGATCAATTTAAAGAAATATCAATATGTGGCATTTTAGGCCTGTTGTGTATATTGCTATTCTGTTTGTAGTAGTGGCAGCACTGTTAGTTATTTAGCATATACTGCAACACAGCAGTGTAAGTATTAATGTTGTATTTCTTCCTTTTTATCACAGGTGATCATGACAGAAGTAGTATGGGCCCTGTGCCACCTGATGTCAATGTCTCATCAGACACTGATGATGATGGTGGTGAAACTGAGGCACTGTCGGGGAGGGGCAGAGTTTGAATCTGACACAGAGGTTGACATCCAGCCACCCACTTCATTTTATCGGACACAGCCCAGAGATATTGGACAGGTGGAGGACAAGGACATTGAGCAGGGAAGTGTAGCTACTGCGGTTTCACTGGATGTTGAGTTTGGCCATAGCCCAAGTCTGGGCAAGGTGCCATGCAAGAGGGTTGATAGGAAGGCTCGGAGGGGGCTTGCTGTCCCTCTTCCACTTGGTTCAGGTGCCTCTTCCTGTGTCACTTAATGTATCTTTAGAGCCATCATGGAGGCACAGACATGTTCAGAAAGGTGCTCCAGACAAATACTCAGGATTGTAGATGTGGCACAGGTTGACATGAGTGGATGCCTCCACCATGTTGTGAATTCACTGGATCGGATGAATGACACATTGGAAGGCAGGGTGTTTGTGATGGACCAAAGGGTGTCTGTCACAGAATGATGTCTGTAATGGAGCATCTGCTGAGAGGGGAATGTCATCTTTATGGGTATAGATCAGCCACAACATCTGCTGAAAGCCAATGTTTCTGTGTCCAATCATGCTTCAGTAGTGGAAGTACTTCCATTGATCCATCAGTGAGTGTGCTGTAAACATCCAGACATGGCAGGCCATGGGGTCATAGTCCTGGGCATTCCCATGAAGACAGCACATCCAGCACACATCAGGCACTGCATCTGACCTTGGGCATGGATGTGCCAGTGCAACTCCAGGCAAAGCCATTTCTTGTGGTCAGTGGTGACAACGATGAACTGCCAACTCAACCATGCATGGCTCACTCCTGTCTGACATACCAAGATGTTGAGCTAGCAATGAGCTTAGCTGTGTTAATGCAGACTCTCACACACCACTGTCAATGGAGGACTCCTACAGACACACACACAAGTTACATGTTAGAGGCTGCTTGCTTGTCTTTCTTACTCACACACCATACATCTCAATCTCTTAGCCTGTGACATTAACAGGGCATGCTGGAGAGACAGATATGTCTCCCAGAGATTGCCCCTCCTCTGGAAAAAACTCGCAAGTCATGTAAAACAGAGCTCCTCAATGACCTTATTTAAGTGTAAGCTAGACAACTGGATGGGAGATCACACATTTACTCCAGGGGTGTTACCTGTGTCCCTCTTGCATAACTGCAGTTCGTGCTGACCAAAGACTTACTCTGCAAATATAGACCATACTACTTAGTCAATAAGGGAACAAGGGTATAATATGGCTAGGCTTATAAAGGCCCTAGGTCCAATAGCCTAGTAACCTCCTATGAACTTAAGAACCTAAGATTATGTCTGTCTGGGCTCCAGGCCAGTGTCTCATCATGCCTTGGTGGGATGACTACATATGTAATAATCTAAATTAGCTGATGACATCTGTATTGTTTTTTGAGCATATGGTATTTGTTTGTTGAGCATATGGTAATAACAGTGTCCCATATTCTGTTGTAAAATGCTCTCTGTAATGTCCACACATGCACACAGTTGACAACATTGAGAATATAATCCCTACCTATCTAAGCACACAGACTGTAAAACATAGTACTTTATGTAAGTGCCATGGCACAAGTCTAACTTTTACATGGCAGCAGGTCAGCTTATAGTGGATGACATCAGCAGGCCATGTAGGAGACAAGAGGTCGACATGCCTGCCTGAAATGGATGTGTAGCCTTGTGCAAGTATCAAAATGCTAGCAAGCCATGCCCTGCAAGTATTAAAATACCAGCAAGCCATGCCATTGGAGAAGTAGCTGCAGAATAGCATGTCTATTCTGCTGAGTAGAAACACATACATGAAACTGACTGCAGTGAGAATAAAACCCTTATCTAAGTGCATAAACTATAGAAGACAGTACTCTACACAGGAACCACTGCACAAGTGTGACTTTTACATAGCTGCAGGTCAATTGATAGTGGATGACATCAGCAGTGCATGCTGGAGAGAAACCGGTGGGAGTCCTGCCCAAAATTGATGTGTATGCAGGTGTATGCATTAAAATACTGAAAAGGCATGCCACTGGAGAAGTAACTGTAGGATAGCACATCTACTCTGCTGAGTAGAGATGCAGACACACACACACACACACGCACACACACACACACACACACACACACACACACACACACACACACACACACACACACACACACACACACACACACACGCCAAGTTAACTTCAGTAATAACAAAACCCCTACCCATCTATGTGCACAGACTACAAAACACAGTACTTTCCACAAGGGCCATGACAGAAGTCTGATTTTACATGGCTGTAGGTCAACTTATGGTGGATGACATCAGCAGTACATGTTGGAGAGAAGAAAGTGGGAAGCCTACCTGAAATGGTGCAAGCATCAAAAATACTAGCAAGTCATGCTATTGGAAAAGTAACTATAGGATAGCATGTCTACTCTGCTAAGAACAGATGCAAACACACACACCAAGTTGACTGCAGTGAGAACCCCTACCAAATTAAGTCGACAGACTACAGAGCACGGTGCTCTACTAAGTACCATGGCACAAGTCTGACTTTTACATGGCTGCAGATCAACTTATAGTTGATGACATCAGCACTACATGTTTGATGAGAATACGGTGGGAGTTCTTTCCAAAAATGGATGTGTATGCAGGTACAAGTATCAAAATACTGACAAGCCATGACACTGGAGAAGTAACTGTAGGATAGAGCATCTACACACACCAAGTTAACAGAAGTAACTGTAGGATAGCATGTCTACTCTGCTGATAGAGACAAATACATCAAGTTGCACTGCAGTGAGAACAGAAACCCTGACTAAGGTGCACAGGCTAGAGTACTCTACACAAGCTTCACAGTACAAGTCTGGTTTTTACATGGCTGCAGGTCAACTTATAGTGGATGACATCAGCAGTGCATGTTGGAGAGAAGAAGGTGGGAGGTCTGCCTGAAATGGATCTGTAGACATGTGCAAGTATCAACATACTGTCAATTTATGGAATAGATACAACACACACACACACACACACACACACACACACACACACACACACACACACACACACACACACATGCACAAACACACACACGTGTGCAAACACACACACACATGCACACGTGCATACACACATACACACATACACACATGCACACACACACACACACACACACACACACACACACACACACACACACACACACACACACACACACACACACACACACACACAGTTGACTGCAGTGAGAACAGAACCCCTACCTCTCTAAATACACAGTCTACAGAACTCAGTCTTTTACTTAAGTGCCACAACACAAGTCTGACTTTTACATGGCTGCAGGTGGAATTATACTAGATGATATCAGCGGGCCATGAGAGAGACAACAGGTTGGGAGGCCTGCATATGTGCATATGTTCCAAGGTTCATATGAGGCCAGTAGCCTAACAGCACTAGGGTGTGTAGAAGCCTAGTTGTTTAAAAACACAATAAACTTTACTGAGCATAGTTGGATGTTTGAGTTTAGCAGATCAAGGTTGTCAGCACCACCAACTGACCCTGTTTGTGAGGGAGCACACAACATTATATATTACACCTTGTAGTATGGTTGATATATGTGTGCAAAAAATACTATGACCACAGGGCTGTCCTGTTTGGGGGAGTAGGACATGCATGCATTGTGAATATATAGCCTATACTTAAAATGTGCCCTCAGTTTGCAATGTTTCCACATGTACTTTTATGTCATACAAAGGAAATGGACAATAAACACCAATAAGAAAGCATGATATATACAGTTCTGTAGTGCAGTGAGCAGCAGATTTGCACAATAGTTAAAGTGTACATGCATAAGAGTTACTCCTGTTTGTGGGTAGGTAAGCAGTGCACAAAAGAGAGCCACATTGCTATCATCTGTCAAACAGAATGCAACAGTGGCAAGCAATTGCATGTATAGGCAGTTGCATATGTGTTTTTTTGCAAATGTTAAAGATATGCCGGTCCAGAAAGCAGGAATACATTTACAGGACTGTAGGACACAGTATACCTGCAGTCATACATTTGGTCATAAATGTAATAACGCATAGCTTACTCTATCAGTAAAAGTAATACTATATGAAACATATCAGACCTGCAACCAGTGGTGCTCCACAGGGATCAATCCTGGGAACTCTGCTGTTTGGAATCTATTTCTCCGAAGTACAAGCAAAAACTAAAGGTCTGTGGCTGACACATTTGTTGATGACTGCAAACTGGGAGCAGTCATAGAATCTCCAAATGATGTCAACATCCTACAAGAGGGTCTTACACAAACAAATGATTGGTGCCAAAGTCGTGGCCTTAAACTCAATACAAAAAAATGTATTATTATCCCTTTTGGTAAGAGTGATGTTCCTGCTAACTTGGACCACATCAGTAGCATCAACCTAATGTGCACTCAGTGGTGTCTGACCTGGGCACACGAGTTGATAGCAACCTTACCTTTGATCACCATGTCTCCAAAGTGGTAAGAAGGGCATTATATATTGTTCATCTCAAAAGGAGTTATAACCTTCCTGTACTCTTACCTTATCAGGCCAATAATTGAGTACAATGCCCCATTTGGTATGGACCTTTCCAAGCACATGCAGCAATTGGAGACACCACAAAGGTTCCTTACAAGAAAAATGTAAGGCCTTCAGCATCAGTCCTATGTGGAACATCTGAAATCACTGTCACTTTATTATGTTTCATACAGACTACCAAGAGGCGATTTCTTCCTTGCATATAAGGCAATGTCTGACCCTACTTTATTGGAAATGCTGCATATCTGCAAGTCAAATGGTACACAGGTTACTCGCTCTAAAGACCTTAAACTGGTATGTGACATTAATAGAACCTGCTGGAGGGACAGATTTGTCTTCCAGAGGTTACCACACCTTTGGAATAGACTCATACTTCATGTCAAACAGAGCACCTCATTAGTCCTCTTCAAGTGTAATCAGGATGATTGGATGGATAATAGTAAATTCACCCTGGGGGTTGCACCTGTGTCCCTCTTGGACAGGGGTAATAAATGCTGATCATAGAAATAAGGGTAGAACTTGGCTAGGCTTGTATTGACCCAAGGGTCATTAGCCTACTAATTTCCTATGATCCTATGAATATGCTGTATTCAAACCCAGGACCATGTGTATGGCAGTCCTACACTTACACTTGTTGCCACAAGAATGTTGAGGAAACAGCTGTTTATGTTGCACTTCATTGCTGTAAACTGCAATATCACAGAAGTAAAAGGAAGGTTGCACAAAATGCACTAGAACCCAGTATCATCTGTACTCCAGGCTGGGTTTTCACGATGGCCAAGGGCATTAATTGAATGTATCCAGTTTCTATTTTTGGACGTCTGTTTCCTAAGTGGTTTGTCTTGGATTGTGCAAACCAGATAAACACAGCAATTTCCCATTTCCACTGTTTGCTCTATGTGGTGCATCACAAAAAGTGCAATTAAAAATGAAAAGAATAAGCAAAAAAAAAAAACATAGCAATGGATGCATATAAGTCAAATAAGTGTCTGCTGTCACATGTCAAGGTACTTTTTGTATAAATCCACCACTATTTACTTCATTACTGCACTAAGTTAAGATATACAAGAATATGCCATAATATTATTACAGAATACATTCCAGGTTCAGGGCTTACCTTGCAAATGCAGCAGCTGACACAATTTTATTTCAGACCTAGCATTTCCTTATCTCTACTCCCATGGTTTTGAAGTATGCAAGAAAAAAACAGAATGTAGGCTACATGGATGCTTTATAGCTTGTTGAGTACCTCCACTGTACTGAAAATCACCTGCTTATGATGTAATTAGCACCTATGAAAAACATCTGCTGCTTTACTGAATATATCAACTCCATTGGTGCTCATTAGTATGCAGTGTGCACCTGTTGGCCGACACTGAAATAAGGTAAACACAGGTGATCTTGTTATTACTTTTCTCTGTGCCTGTAATATCATGCAAACATGCAGCTCAAAAATTGGAGGAAAGGTTACAGATCCTGTACTAGAACCCAGGACCTTCTATACTCTAGCCTACACATACAGATGCTGTTACAGGAATACTTTTGTGACAAGCACATAGAAACCTGCCATTCACTCCTCCATTTCTTATGGTTGTGCTAAGCACTGCATCACATAAACAAGGACAAAAATTAAAAAAAAATAAATTTGAACTTAAAGTGGACAGAGACAATACATTTTAACAAACAATAAAGAGAATAAAACAGAACTTGTGAATTGTGCACTGCTTACATGCACTTTTACACTTCACAGACCTACATGTACACCTCTGTAAGTGTAACCTGACAAACAACCCTTATATCGTCATTCACTGTTGCCATGTATTCAACATGAACACTATGGAAGTGCCTACATGAAGTGAACATCCCAGCATGGTTACAATTTTTTGGGGATTCAGCAATTCTAATGATGTTTGACCTCCTTTGTATCTTCATCATGCTGACAATCCTGAATCTACATGTTTGGTAATTGTGTTGGCATAGAAACTAAAAGGGAGCCCAATGTTGTACACTCAAGGGAGGGTATTACTGTGGTATATATCTGCACAGAGAAATGCAGGTTTTGAATAATATGTTTCATGGGGTTTATACCTTTAGTTGTCTATATTAGTTACAATAAATTCTTCTGGTTATCGGTTTGTGGTTCGTTCTGGCATGGAGGATGACAGCTCCCCATTAAACATCAAGATACTTTTGCAACAGATACAAGAGCAACTTTGTGAACATACTATGTTAATCCACAAACTGAGTGAACCCAAACAGAATTGTGTTCCAGCTTCTTCTAGTGAGAACAGTTTTTGAGTACCTTTAACCCAAGAAACTCCAGTGGATATTTCACCAGTGACCAGTGGTTCAGCTGAGGATATCACTCCAGGTCAGAGACATAATGGTAGCCAACGGTTTAATATGACTGATAAATCTAATGTATTTAACTATCGTGCACGGTGGGCTACCAACTGTTTCATTTTCAAACAAGACAGTGGTCCCATCTTTAACAACCGAGGCACCAATATTAAACCTATGTCTGTGTTATTAAAAGACTTTGAGAGGAAGCTGTTTAAATTGAAAAGAACACAGTTGGAAAATAGTTATCTCAATAGAAACATTGAACTAGGTCTAGTACCGAAGAGTCTGCGTGTGTGGCGATACCCGAATGGGTGTGAAAATAACAAGGATATGATTAAAGAGTTACACCAGTTGTTTGATTCAGCTGGGCTGCACATTATGGAACTGATGGTCAAATACAATAATATTAAAATAGAGATGCTGTTAAATGACATTGACACAATTAATTCCACTATTACACAAGATTTGATCTTTGACCAATATTATACAAACTATGTGAACATTGTCAAAGATGTCGACAACTGTTGTGACGCTATATACAACAAGAAACTGGATAAATTACAACGGGACACAAAAATATATAAGAGAGGCCAAGTATATCCGTTAGATGTCAAGGAAAGAGTTAAATTCACAGACACGATTGATACAGCCAATCATAGGACGAGTATCACCGACGGAGCGTCACCGGAAGTAGTGAGGAGTTCAAATAGCCCTGGTATTAGTGAGAACGACCCTTTGGGAGAGGGTCTGAGATGCTCAGAGAGGATAAGACAATTGGTGCCAGCTCGGGAGGACAACGAGGCAGTCCGGATGGGAGCAAGAGCCAAAACAACTTCCCAGACTGTGTATCAAGAGCGCGACTGGTCCAAGGTTGCACAAAGGTAAATAAAAAAATCTACCGGCTACATGAATTTTCATGTTGTGATGCTGACTGCAATATTTGTTTAAACATCCAAGATTTTTTAGACCCTAAACATTATGTCAGCAGCTATTCCGTGGATTTATCAACTAAAAGAACAGAATATATTTTGTCTGACACTAGAGCTACTTTTGATAGTTATGCAGCAGTGAATGACGAAATGAACTTTGTCTGTGACAGTAATGATATCAATTTTGGTAGTAAAGTTAACACGTCGACAATATCTTTGTACACTAAACATGACAGCGAATTGGTTTCCCATTTTTCTCCTTTTTTTACAGCATTGACTAATGAACATGAATTTCCTTCTTCCCTTGTATCTGATGAGCAAAATTTATTTTTAGAGTGTACAAATGCAAGTATGTTTGACAATGATTGTGGAATTTCTATGCTAGACATTGTCAATATTAATGGAGGTGGTGTTATTCCATTTTCAACACCCCGTTTAGAGGATTTAACTTGTAATGTAACTAGTAGAGCAGTAGAAGTTGACGGCATGGCATTGATGCAAATGAGTATGTATTCCATTCCAGATAACGTTAACACTGCTGAAATTTACACACAGGCTGGTTTTATAATGAACAGTCCACAACAGGGTATGCAACAGGCAACCGTTCCAAGTGCGGGAGAACTTTGTATGATCTTAGACAGTAATTTAAACAACGAACACAATACATCTTTGTGTTCTGTATTTTCTAAGATCTACGAAGTTAGTAAGGGCACTAGTAACATTTCAATTGAAACAAGTAACAACTACATGGGATCACTATGCAATCCGACAATTCTTTATAATGAAGCTAAGGACTTCAAAATATACAATTATTCCAGCGTGGTTTTGGAATTAAAACACACTGAATTGATGTCTAAAGGCTTCAATTTTGTTCCCTGCAGGAAGGCTAATATTATAGACACCCTCATTGACCTTAGATTGTTCATCCGGAAACTCAATTTGGCGTTACACTTTGGAGTTGATGGAATAGGGGAGGGTGATTTTAGTGCATCTAGCCTTCACAAACCTAGTCTATTCAATCCACCCTACAATAAAATTACAGAATTATTCCAAAATATGTGTGAGCAAGACATTAGGAATTATTTTAACAATAGAGAACACATGTTTTTGAACAACATGAGCCAGGATGAGTATGAGATTATGAAATATTTAGGTAGCATTAACAACATACGTATTATGAAACCCGATAAGGGTAGTGGCGTTGTTATTGTGGATAAAGTTGATTATGTGAGTGAGATGCTTGCCATGCTCATGGATGACAACTATACAGAAGTTAGCAGAAATGAAATTAATATAGCCTACAGAAAGACAGACTTGGCTCTTGACGACATGCTCTTTCAAGGGGAAATTAATGAAAATGATTATCAATTTATGACTAATCATACACCAGTTGTCAGTGGAATATTTGGCATCCCCAAAATACACAAAGGCCTAAACAATGTTCGGTTTAGACCTATTGTGGATGGAAAGAGGAGAAAAATTTCATTTATTAGTCAATTTCTGGATAACAAATTAAAACCTGGAATACACAGCATCCCCCACATAACCAAGGATTCTTGGCATTTTTTGGATAAAATCAAAAAACTTGAAGTCTAAGACAATGTAAGTTTTGTAACTATAGATGTCAACAATTTATTTACATGTATTCCACACGAAATAGGGTTGGTTTGGCTCGAAGAACAATTGTTTGCAACAGGCATTTACGATCAAGAACAAATTAATACTTATGTTAAACTAATGGAATTAGTTTTATGTAACAATTTTTTGTTTTTCAAGGAACATTTATTTCGACAGCGTATAGGAGTAGCTATGGGGGCGGCTTGCGCCCCCATTTATGCCAACTACATTATGGCTTTTTGGGAGTTCAATTTCGTGTTTAATAGCAAATATTGTCCATTTATTAAATTCTACACACGTTATTTGGACGATATTTTTATTGTATGGCAAGGTGAGAAAACAATACTAGAAGCCTTTATTAGGTACATCAATCAAACGGTTTGGTTTCTAAAATTCACTCACGAAGTCAATGATGACTGTATTACATATTTGGACATAAGTTTGACATACCTAAGAGAAAAGAATAGTCTTGTATCTAAAATTCATAGAAAGCCCACCTTTTCTAACTCATACTTGCATTTTGACAGCTGGCACCCTGACCATCAAAAGAAAGCTATTATCAAAGGCCAAATGGTCAGGGCAGCACGTATGGTTAGTGAAGAGGTGGACTTCCAATTAGAACTGGATTTCATGGTAAAACTTTTCCTGAATAGGGGATATCCTAGATATTTGTGCGATGAGATTAGGAAAGAGATACAATTAAAAAGGGATGGAGGTATATTTCAACCCATTTTAAAAAGTAAAGATGACCTTTTCAGCGGCACATTCGAACAAAGTAGGGGGAAAGTTCATTTCAATGAACATTTCCTATATGTTCTGACTTTTAATGCCGATGCTGAACACATTAGAATGATTATAGAGAAGAATTGGGAATCGTTTGCTAGATTAAAAGAGTTGATGGGACTAGCAGCACGTAAACCTAAATTCATTTTTCGAAGGATAGGGCCTTGAAGAATATCTTCGAGAGAAGTGCTATGACTACAGATAATGTTGGAAATAGAAACATGGGCAATTTTAGATGTGGGAGATGTTCAACATGTACACACATCTTAACCACAGGGAAATACATTAAAATCAATAATATACCCATTAATATTTCGGGGCATTATGATTGCTTCTCCATAAATGTCGTCTACCTTTCCAAATAGGTTCATAGGTTCATAGGTTCATACTAGGCTATCTGCCCGAGGGCATTTACAAGCCTAGCCCATCGTTTTGTGGCTTACGCCACCCCTTTAGTATGGGGAACTAAACCCATTATTTTGCTGTGCCTCTGTCGAGCAGTGACACTGAGGTAATCCCTGGGGTATATCTGCGATCTCCCATCCATTGGTCAAGATTTCTCTTGAACAAGGCCAGCGAGGTGCTCTGCCTCACATGTACCGGGATTTTGTTCCACAGCATAGGGAGTCTTTGGGTGATGAATCTATCCCTCCAGCACGTCCTATTAATAGCCGTGTCAAGGTTTAAGTCTCCGCCCTTGTGGCTCTGATGGATCTGGATTTTTGAGGTGAAGCATATTCATCAAATCTGGGTTTGACATGGCCTTGTATGTTAGGCAAAGGTCACCTCTGAGCAAGCGTGCGACTGAATAGAGCTGGAGTTCTTTCAGTCGGGCAGCATAGGACAGATTTTGAGACCCTTTATCCTTTTGGTGAGGAACTTTTGTGGCCTCTCCAGCTGCTGCAAGTGTCGGGTCAGATACATTCGAATGGGGCATTGTACTCAATCATTGGTCTGATGAGTGATGAGTAAAAGGAAACTATGACCTCCCTTGATCTGGATGAGAAACCCTTCATGATAAGGTGGGCAATGTAGAAGGTCTTCCTAACTACTTTAGCTACATGGGTGTCGAATGACAGACTACTATCAACCTGGGTCCCCAGGTCCCTGATAACTTCTTCTGTGCTCAGTGGATTGCCACCTATTTGGTAGCTAGGGGTAACCTTGTTTTTCCCGAAGGGTATGACTATGCATTTTTTGGCATTTAACTTTAGGCCGTGGCTCTGGCACCAGTTATCCGTTTCTGTGAGACCCTTCTGAAGGATATCTGTGTCAGATGTGTTTTCTACTATGGCCCAGTTTGCAGTCATCTGCAAACTTTGTCAGCCATAACCCTCCTGTGTTTGCTTGTACTTGAGAAGTAGATGCCAAACAAGAGTGGGCCCAGGACTGAGCCCTGTGGGACACCACTTGTGACAGGCTTTGAGTCTGACATGGCGCCAGCAACTCTGACCCTGTGGGTTCTGTCACTCAGCCAGTTTGCAACCCATCTTGTGATGTATGGGTTGACATTTAAGCTGATGAGTTTTTCAATGATACCCGAGTGGGGTATTGTATCGAAGGCCTTAGCCAGATCGAGGTAGGCTGTATGGACTGCCTTTCCCTCATCAATGGCTTTGGTGACTGTTTCGAAAAAGTCAACCAAGTTTAAAAGGCATGATCTGCCTTTGACAAAGCCAAACTGGGTTGGATCCAAAGTCTGTAAATTCCTATGTCTTTATTTATGAGGTCCATTATGATCCTCTCCATGGTTTTGCAGATAAGGCTTGTCAAGCTAATGGGCCGGTAATTTCCAGGGTCGGTGGAGTCACCGCCTTTGTGGAGTGGTACCACAGTTGCAGTGCGCCACTCCTGCACGTATCCAGAGGTAAGACTTTGATTAAACAGCTGTCCTAGCTGTGGGTTTAATTCCTCATTGAGTTCATGGAGCACACAGCCGGGGACACCATCAGGTCCCATGGATGCTGTGTTTTTTGCTTTGGAGAGAGCAGTTCTCACTTGGGTGCTGGAGATGTTTGGGGGGCTGCAATCGTTTGGTATAGATATCTCTCCTTTTGGGGGGGAGAAGTTTGCACTGAACCTGTCAGCCAGTATGTTGGCAATGTCTGTAGGATCAGTAATCTTCACATCATTTTGAACTAGCTCTGAGCATATCTGGGAGTTTCCTCCCAGGTTTCTAACATAGCTAAAGAAGGCCTTATGATTGTCTTTTGAGTCTTTAGCTATTTTTCTCTCGAAATTTGCTTTGGAAGATTTTATGAGAGCTCTTAGTTTTTTACTTATAGTGATCAGGGGTGTCTTACCTTTTAAGGATTTTGCTCTATCTTGTAGTAGCTTCCTCCTTTTGTTGTAGAGTTTGTTTATGGCTGGGGTCCACCAGACTGGACGCTTGCCTTTGGTACAAAGAGTCTTTGTTTTGCTTGGGATAGCCTTATCCATGCAGTCCTGTAGGTGCTGGTAGAAGGCATTTGTAAGTGATTCAGCGGCTTAAGTACTGTTTTCCGCCGGCTCGGGGGCCTTAAAGGAGACCACACTAGTCTTTAGAAGTGTGAAGTCGGCTTTTGAGAAGTTCTTTACTGTGGTCTTTTTTATTTCAGGTGGGGGTGGGATGAGGACCTCCAGCGAGATTAGTTTGTGGTCTGATCTTACCAGTGAGGGGTACACCTCCGGTGTTGAACATTGTGCTCCCATGTTCGTGATGATGAGATCAAGTATGTTGTCTCCTCTTGTGGGGCTGGTGACTAGTTGTTCCATGGCATTTGAGTTTATGAATTCCAGGAACTTTTGGGCTAGGGTGTTTGGGCTTGAGTAGTGTTCCCAGTCTATATTAGGGTAATTGAAGTCACCTAGTATGATGGTGTTTGGTGATACATTTATCCCCTCTATTGTTTTCAGGAAGGCCATATGAGGTTCCTGAGTTTGTGAGGGTGGCCTGTAACATGCTATAATTTGCAGAGCAGTCTTGCCTATGGTTAATTGCACCTGGATGGTCTCCGATGCATCGTGCGTTGCCACCAGTCTTGAGGTGTGGGTGTCCTTGATGAATATGGATACCCCCCCTCCTTTCTTGGTATTGTCCGGATTTTGGGGCCGGAACGCATGATATGAGGTGAAACCTGATAGCGCTGGGGTGCTCTCAGGAGCCTTGAACCAGGTTTCTGTCACAGCACAGACATCGATGTTCTCCATACTGAGAAGGGCCTCGAGTGCGTGCATTTTGAGATTTAGACTTCTGGCATTGAGCAGCATTACCCTTAGTTTTTTCCTTTTTTGTGTTCTAGGGTGGTAGGTTTAGAATTTGAGCCTTGCCTAAAAAAGGCACTATGGGGGTGGCAAGAGCCTTTGCCAATATCCGGAATCCCAGGGGTGACAGGTGCAAGCCGTCCCTTGCAAAGCAGCGTGGCTTGTCCAGCATGTCATCCCAGGCAGACAGACACTGGATCCCCTTTGAATGACACCAGTGTTTAAGCCAATTGTTAAAGCTGATCATCTTATCAGATATGTACAGCATTTTTATGTGGGAAAGACCTGTAGACGTTTTAGGGAGAGGATTAAAGAACATTTATTAGATATACAACACAAGAAGCCCACTAATGCATTGTCTAGACATATCATGGCCTATAATGATCACACTTTTAAGTTCTTTGTTATACAACAATTGGTCAAGGACCAACAGGGAAGAGTTACTGATTATCACCTTGACGTATGTGAATTGAATTGGCAACTCAGACTGAATGCACATCAATATCCTGGCTTGAATGAATTTTCATCTATTAAGCCCTTTCTGAGGCTAAGACATATGTTAGGTTGATTTCAGATGGTCAAGGTCATTTTAAGTTTAGCATCATGTAAATACATAGCAGTTCACAATACAACACACAGGATATTTATCAATTATAAGTACAAATTTTATATAAGTCCATGAATATTTAATTCATATGTCTTATTGTTATTCACAGTTTATTTTTTACGTACTTTTTGTCATATTCACATCCATTTCTATTTCACTTTTATTTTCATTCTTATTCTTATTCTCACCATTTTTTTTCATTTTTATTATTTTTATTGTTAATTTATACATATATATGTATTTTTTTACAACTACACATACCTTACTAAGTGGATAGATTTTACACATATTACACATTTGACATTGCCACTTTGTTCTGGCAGACCATGTAAAGTTCAAATGTGGATTTTATTGTTCCCATTTTAATTTAGTGTGTCATTTGATTGGTTAATTGGATGAGATAACTGGATGATTTGATTGTATATAATGTGTTTCTGGTTCATCACACTCTGATGAAGTCATTTTTGACGAAACCTAGGTCAGTTGTGGTGAATTTGTGTGTCCATTTGCAATAAAGTACTGTTGGGTGAGCTTCTGCCTCTGGGAATCTGTTACAATAAATTCTTCATTTGGGGGTGGGGATTCAAAGTTGCATTTATGTCATGGCACTTAAAAAGAATTGCTGCTATTGTTAATCTAATTTCCACCATGTCTGATAATGTCACAACATGTGTGAGGTTACATGTTATGGTCTGTTCTGTCCAAATCTATAGACTTTTACTTGGCCTTGTTTCCATGTAGACTTCTTTCTGTGGCTGTATTCAGAAGACTTTTGAATACATGGGTAACATGAGCACAGAGTCTACACAATTGCTTTACAGTTTGTTGAATTGATCCACTCTGTTTATTTGTTTCGTTACCATACAATGCAGCTAGTTAATGCTGTAATTTGCATGCCATAGAAGTTTCTGTGTTTGGGCATGGATGCGTGCCATTACAAGGAGTTTACTGAATCTAAAAACTATTCAAGGTCATGTGCGCATTGGTCAGTGAAGTGCACATGCTCAAAAATGATTATGTAAGTTTTATTGAATCCCTCCATGTTCAAATACTAACCTGGTTTTATGGGGAAGTCATAGGGTGGTATTCACCAGACAGGGTTTTGGCTGAGTGTAGCGGTAATCTGTTATGCAAATAAGATCAGTGGAGCCCTTCCACAGCTGTCTGGTATTCTGCTGCAGTTCTGATATACTGCACATGCGTATGCTTAAGCAGCACATCAGAGCTGTGTGTGGAAGTAACAGAGAAAGTAAGATCTCCATTGCTTTTTAAAAAGTGTCTCACTATGTTAAAAGAGTTTAACATAGTGAGATAGCCTTAAAAAAAGCAACGGAGATTTTCCTTTTTCCGATGCTTTTTTTAAACCTGTCTTGCTATGTTAACTTGTTTAACATAACGAGACAGGTCTAAAAGCAATGGAGAAAGCAAGAACTCCGTTGCTTTTTTAAGCTATTAAACCCATTTAACATAGTGAGATTACAGCAACGGAGCTCTGATTTACAATGAGCACACTGACCAATCAGCATGCACATTTTGGAATATTAATGGGGGGCGTCACTGTATAATCATAGTTATCACCAATCAGCATTTTGGAAATCATCCAATTAAACATCTTCATTCATTTTTTATATATTACTTATCTATTACAGCACTATATACAACTAATGCACCTTTGACAAAATGTAATTTCAGCCAAACATGTATTCAGTTTTTGTGTGTGTGTGTGTGTGTGTGTGTGTGTGTGTGTGTGTGTGTGTGTGTGTGTGTGTGTGTGTGTGTGTGTGTGTGTGTGTGTGTGTGTGTGTGTGTGTGTGTGTGTGTGTGTGTGTGTGTGTGTGTGTGTGTGTGTAAGAGCATTTGTATTACTTAGACATGGTAGCTTGCCAATCATATTCAATTTTTAATCTGATCACCTGTTCCTGTCTATACATTTATGTATTTGTATGTATGTGTCTGTCTACAAAATGTCTTTGCTAAGATGGGAAGGGACTTGCAGACTTTGATTCAACATGTGAGAAATGCAGTTTAATAAAGCCTGCTGATGAGCTCAGCACAATTGCCGATTCACAGACATTTAGATGCATAACTTCAAACTGTAAATAATTAGTATGGAATTTTAGCACAATGTGGTAAAATCACAAGGTTGCTGAATGGGTGCTTCTTTTCCTCAGTTTGCCATTTGCTGCCATTAACCTGATGTTGCAGTACTCATTTGTAACTGCTATGTGTCAATTTCCTGTGTGCTGATATGATATTACTGTAACTTTAAATCTCAGTAAAGCTAAACTTAAGAAAAGCTTTTAAATTGAGCAAGTAAGGTGGATTTCCACCTTACTTGCTCAATTTAAATCATTTTCACATAATTAAGCTGCTTAATAGTGACAACAATTTTTCAAATTATATAATTATATAATAAGAAAAGATGATAAAGTACTAAGTTTTTACCACTTCTATTTTGCTGTAATTATTCTTTCATCCAAGAAAGTGTGCTTTTGGATTCTGAAATATCTACATTTTACTTTAGTGATACCAGTGGACCTGTGTTTATTAAGTTTAAAAATTTGTGTTTGTATGTACTGTATACTGAATAGCTGCCCAAATTACTTCCCAATTCATTATATTCTGGTGGCACTTTTTGATGATGTCACAGTAAGAATAAACATGCCCAGTTAAATATCTTGAGACACAGAACTGAAGGGAGACTCATTGTGCCAACAACAGGCAACAGGTGCAGATATTCTATTATATTCTATGCTATTCAGTCTCATTAATTGTTCTGATCATAGCCCAAACATACTCCAGGACGTCTATGGGCAGCTGAGTCTGGCCATTGTTCTCTGGCAAAGTAGTTCTGACCAAGTGTCGTGGTAAGAAATCCATATTTGACATACAAGTGGATCTACATGGCCATATCCAGTGCAGAGTATTCACCTGTAGGGTGGCAAGGTCATCATACCTATATTCTTCCAGCTCAAGATAAGGGATGGATTTGCAGTGCCAATATTCTACAAGAAAATTAAATTATTTTTGGAAACAGAATAGAGAAAGCCTTTCTCAGAGAGGCTTGGGTGATAAGTTCCAGTACAGCTCACCTGAATATTGAATTTGATACTAAAAGTATTCTGGCTTCCCACCAGAAACTACCTGCAATACCTAATCCCACATACAGGTGAAGCTTCAGCTTTGCCAAGCAGTCCATTGAGTTTAATGAACATTTCTAATTCTGAAATAATCCAGTTTATGTATAGCACACATACGTACTTTACAGTAGGCTATCTTTGCAGTGATTTACATACCCATATCTTTCTTCCTGAGTGATCATTTCATGGTAGACAGCTATTTATTAGTGTTATTTCCTTGTTATTAATTATATGCCAAATATTACATACTTTATTATGAATATTATGCTGTTCTATTTCTTTTTTTCTTACTATTTGAATATAAACACATTTTAGTGAATTGCTGATTTATTGTTTAATTGCCTTACTCAGTGAATGATTACTTGCGATGCAGTCTGTGTCACTTTATGTTCTAAAATCTGTTGTAGACTACAGAAAACATGCACATCTACTAAAAGATGTTTGCCCCCATTATTGCATCATCAAAATGCAGGGCCACATGACTCAGAATCCTGAAGTACTGGCAGATGCTCAGCATACAGGAAAATCAACCACAAATGTATTGATCTTACTAAATGTAGTTCCAGAGAATGTGTGGTTTGCCTTTGAACCATTATTGGTATAATTTGGTCATGGTATTCCACACAACTAGCACTGCAGGCATGCACTGGTACACAATGCAGAAAATTATGTAACGATGAAAGAGTTAATATCATGCAGGGGGTCTGGCTAGCTGATGAGCTCATCATATGGCTGAGAAAGTTGTTTCAACATTTAAAAATCCTAAGACAGAATTTATGGATATAGCTGTTTCTGCCGATAACAGCTTGCATACCTATCAGCTGTCCCTGATTTGCCTCATGTGTCTGGTTTGTTCATCTCACAGTTTGTGGCTTTATGTCATATCTGTGAGGAATGTATGCACTATGTAAGAAAACATGTATCCATGCAAAACATGTTATTCTAACATCTAAGTTCATAAGTATAATATTTTGAAATCTCCCAGATTTAAACCTTTGTCCACCATTATTCCTTGGCTTTTCCCCTGATTGTTGAGCATTGAAGTAGAGCACCACAACTGCTAGATTAACATTGCCTACAGTATTGCAACTTTCAGCCACACAAATACTGCTTCCAGTTTTGTATGTACTTTGTACATAAAAGTTAAAGAGCTACCAACACAGATTTTTTCTAAGTAGTTATATTTATCTACCTTCTGATGTACTAAATATATAAAATAAAAACCTGGAATATTCAGGAACTACTGTAAGGCTAACTTTTTCCTATTCAGTGATAAGATGGCAAAATTTCAAGCCCCCTATAAACAGCACTGCAGTCTATGCAGAACTGTTCACAGAAACCCTATACAAGTGTGTTAATTTCATGGATGCAGCTGCACCCATCATGAAGAAGTACAGAACTAACTTAAAAAACAAGACACCCTGGTGGAATCACAAAATCAATAAATAGGTTGTATAAAAGAAGGAAGAAAATCCTGGCAAAAATTAGGAGTTGCAGCACCCAGCAGTATAAAAGCACACTCATTAAACTAAACAAACAACTCAGAAGACAAATAAAGTCTAGTAAAGTGACATTTTAGGTAAATTGTCCTCCCAGGCCAAATACAACCACAAAACATGCTTTAGCTATGTTTGCAGCCTCAAATATAGTACACAATTGTGGTCTGAGCTCTTTGCAAATAGAGCCATCTACACTGAGCTAGAAGATATAGCAATATTTTGGCTGACAAACTCAGCTCCAACATTACCCCTCTGTTCTCCTCAACTTTCCCTCAAAAAATACCATTAAATATAACTCACCCCACTATCATTAGAACCATGCCCTTAATGTTCTCTCTAAGACCAAAAACACTGCATCAATGTGCCTAGACAATATCCCAGGATGTCTTGTAAATGGCATGAAACATGACCTATCAGGCCCTCTGGAATTGTTACTTAACTATAGCCTCCAAACAGGCTTTCTGCCTCATGAATGGAGAACAGCAACAGTCATTCCTCTGCACAAAGGTGGGCCATCTACAGACCCTGGAAACTACAGACCCATAAGTCTCACTAGTCTCTTGTGCAAAGCCATGGAAAGCATTATCATGGAAATGATCAATAATGACATATTAAACCTCCAGATACTGGACCCAACCCAATTTGTTTTCATCAAGGGCAGGTCATGCTTACTCAACCTAGTGGACTTCTTTGAGAAAGTCACTAAAGCAATGGATGAGGACAAAATCATTCACACTGCCTACCTTAATCTGGCCAAAGCTTTTGATACAATATCCCACTCAGGCATTGTTGACAAACTCAAGATCTCATGTACGCACCCTTATGTCCCCTGGTGGATAGGTAACTAGTTCACAGTCAGGACCCAGGAAGTTAGAATTAGGTAGTCATCCTCTACAAAGATATCAGTCACAAGTGGAGTCCATCAGGGATTGCTCATGGGACCGCTCCTTTTTTGCCATTTACTTGCACTCCTCCAAGAAAAGGAAACCAGTCTGGTGGACTCCTGCCATAAACAAGCTATACAATAGAAGGAGGAAACTAGTACAGAAAAGAGTAAAATCCCAAGAAAGGAAGACATCCATGATCAGTATCAGCAAGAAACTACATTCCCTCATAAAATCATCGAAGACTAGCTTCGAAAGAAAAATTGCCATGGACTCCAAAGATAACCACAAGGCATTCTTTAGCTATGTCAAGAATCTAAGTGGCAATTCTCAGATCTGCTCGGAGTTAGTGCAGAATGGCACAAAATACACTGAACCGACCAATATAGCCAACATCCTGGCAGACAGGTTCAGTGCAAATTTCACCACCCTCTCACCCCCAAAAGGGCCCATAACTATACCAGAAGAATGTAGTACCCCTGAAATCACAGAAACTCAGGTTAAAACAGCCCTTTCCAAAGCCAAAAACACAGCATCAATGGGACTGGACGGTGTCCCAGGCTGCGTCCTACATGAGCTCAAAGATGAACTAACCCCTCACCTAAACACACTGTTTAAACTCAGCCTCTCCACAGGCTACATGCCCACAGAGTGGCACACAGCAACGGTTATTCAGCTCCACAAAGGTGGAGCCACAACGGACCCCGGGAACTATTGCCTTATAAGCCTGACTAGCTTGGTCTGCAAAGCTATGGAGCTCATCATCATGGATCTCATTAACAGAGACACTGGAAACCTCCAAACACTGAACCCAACCCAGTTCGGCTTTGTTAAGGGTAGATCATGCCTCCTAAACCTGGTGGACTTATTTGAGACAGTTACCAAGGCTATAGACAAGGGAAAGGTGGTCCACACAGCCTACCTAGACCTCACAAAGGCCTTCAACACTATTCCTCACTCAGGTATTATAGACAAGCTCACCAGCCTGAACATACACCCCTATGTCATGAGATGGGTTGCCAACTGGCTCATGGACAAAACCCACATGGTAAGAGTTGCAGGAGCTAGGTCTGACTCTAAACCGGTTACAAGTGGCATTCCACAGGGCTCAGTCCTAGGAGCCCTCCTGTTCAGCATATACTTCTCAGAGGTACAGGCAAGCACAGGAGGACTATGCCTCACCAAGTTCGCAGACGAATGCAAACTAGGGGCTATAATTGACTCTCTGGCTGACACAGACATCCTCCAAAAGGGTCTCACTGAGAAAGATACCTGGTGTCAAAACCATGGTCTCAAGCTAGATGCCAAAAAGTGCATAGTCATCCCCTTTGGAAAAAGAAAAAGTACCCACAAACTACCACATAGGTGGTAGCCCCCTAAATATGGAAGACGTAATAAAGGATATGGGGACCCAAGTAGATAGTAACCTCTCCTTTAATAATCACATTGCCAAAGTGGTTAGAAAATCCTTCTATGTGGCCCACCTAATCACAAAATGGTATGCATCCAGATCAAAAGAGGTCATTGGGAGCCTCTACGCATCACTCATCAGACCCATCATAGAGTACAATGCCCCATTTGGGATGTACCTTACAAGACACCTGCAACAACTGGAAAGACCACAGAAGTTCCTCACCAAGAGTATCACTGGTCTCAGGCAGATGCCCTATGTAGCTCGACTGAAGATACTCCAGCTGTACTCGGTTGCATACTGCCTATTCAGAGGTGATCTCTGCCTGACATACAAGGCCATGTCCAACCCAGAATTGATGGACATGCTCCACCTAAAGAAAACCATATCCCCTCAAGCCACATGCTCCAGGGATCTAAACCTCACCACAACAATAAATAGGACATGCTGGATGGATAGATTCCTGTCCCAGGGACTTCCCATTCTCTGGAACAAGATTCCAAATTACATTAGGCAGAGCTGCTCACTAACCCTCTTCAAGAGAAACCTTGACGAGTAGATGGGAAACAGAAATTTTACCCGCGGGATCACTTCAATGGCTCTGCTGGACAGAGGCACAGGGGACTAATCTAAGGGGGCAGCGAAAGCCAACACATTCCGGCTAGGCTTATAAATGCCTTCGGGCAGATAGCCTAGTACCTACCTATGAACCTATGAACCTATAAAGGCCAATGTCAATGGCCTCTAGATGACTAAATTTTCAGATGATTGCAAATTAGGAGCTGTTCTTAAATCCCACACTGACACAAAGGGTCTGCAGGAAGGGCTTACTTAGATAAACAACTAGTGTCAGAGTCATAGACTAAAACTAAATGCCAAAAAATGCATAAAATGATCATTCAGGAAGGCATCTACCCCTGGTAACTACCATATTGACAACACATCCTTAACAGTTATCTCAATAGTCGGAACTTGGAGACACTCATAGACAGTAATCTAGCCTTTGACCATCATGTGTCTACACTAGTGAGGAAATCACTGTATGTTATGCAACTTATAAACAAAGGTATGACATCTTGGTCCAAGGAAGTCATTGTTCTACTATATTCAGCATTCATCAGACCTATCATTGAGTTCAATGTCCCCTTTGCTATGTACTTAACCAGGCATATCCAGCAAATGGAACATCCACTGAGGTTCCTCACCAAAAGAATACAGGTCATAGCTACCATGTCCTATGCAGACTGCCTCAAGACCCTGTCCCTGTATTCTGTCTCCTGCAGGCTGTTGAGGGGAGATCTATCCCTGGCATACAATGCATTGTCAGAACCCACTCTGATGGACCTCCTTCATAAATGCAAAATAAACAGCACCATAATTGCCCATTCTAAAGACTTAAACATTGACTGTGATGTAAATAGGACCTGCTGGAGAGACAGGTATGTGTTCCAGAGACTACCCCTGTCTCTGGAATAGGCTTACCATCCATGTAAAGCAGAGTTGCTCCTTAACCCAATTCAAATGTAACTTGGACAATTGGACGGGGAACAGGAAATCCATCCCTGGTTTGGCATCTATGTCTCTAATGGAAACAGACAACTTGTAATGGTTCATTTCCCAGCCTCCTGCTTGCAAAAGATTCATCTTCCAAGCCCTCGCTTACACTTATCAAGGGTACCAAAGCTTGTCAGAGATTTGGGATGCATGACTAGGCTTAAAAAGACCCTTATGGTTGTTAGCCTAGTAAACACCTATGAACCTATGAAGCTATTTCAGTACTTTTTTCAAAGTATTAGTTTTCTATTTTAAACAGTTTATTTCTATTTTTCCTGATGTAAATAAATTAGAGAATTTTCTTATTTTTCAAATCTTTTTATTTGCTGCTGCTGTATTTGAAAACAAAGGGGTTATATGCACATTTTCATGTTACTTTTAATAAGCTCTGAAAGGAGTAAATGTGCACATGCAAGATAACTGAGCACTATTGCAGTAACTCTCATGATTTTCCATTGTATTTTGTCCATGATAATTTCCACTATTAACAGTAACCTGTGACATTTCTAAGAATTAGAATTAAGACTGTTAATGTTTGCCACTGTCTTTGACTTTGCTATTGATTTAACACACATTTGCATAGTGAGTGCAACATCACATTGTGTAGTATTGTACCACCCAACACACATATGTGTGTCACACCATATCTTTGACATTCTATACTGTTTGACCTCTGACCTTTGTAAAGCACATCTACTTTGGTTTTCACTCTTAGTACATGTAACATCTTGTTTGCTTTTTTCATGCATTGCTAATGGTGTGTTCCTGCTGGATTTTGTCACTAGTCGATTTCCACTGCTGAAATGGTAGTTTACCAGAAGTCTACTCTTAGCTTACAGTCTCTGATGTCTTGGTGTGTGCTTCATTTTAGGACACTGCTGTTTTAAGTCTTGCAATCTTTTCTTTCAGTAACTAATACATTAAGAACAGAATTAAGTATGGTCCTTATTTGCTCTAATAATTTTTCTATGGTTATGTTATTATGTAATTAACAAGCTCTGAACATTAATTGTGCATTGATTACTTCAGGTGTTGCTTTTGTCAGCCTAATTGAACATCAGAAACAGAATAGCTTTTCTACATCACATTAGATCTTGGGAGCAAGGAGGAATCAAATTCCGGATATTGAAACGTATATCAATGCATCCATATTTAAGGTTATTTTAAACTGGATTAATCCAAGTTATCACTTTAGTTGGAAACTATTATATCTGATCTTAATAATTAATGAAAATGCCCTTTTAGCCAAACTCCCATTGAATAATTCTTCTAATAAGTTCTGGTACTTCTTATGTCATATTACCCAACACAATATTGCCAAACCTACAAAATTAAATTCATTAAATCACTATTTTAATTTCTTTAGAAAATGTGTTAACTCTAAAGCTAATATTAAGACTTGGTTTGAACTATTAACCCCCTTTAAAATTACAAAGCATTTTCCTGATAAAATACATCTCAATGTTCTAGATATCTCAGAATCCAATAACTTTATATGTTGGCATCAATGCATAAATGACAGTAAAGTTTTAGACTCTCAGTTTCTTATAAAAGAGCATGATCTGCTTCCTCAAAACTGGTTAATTCTACAAAGTATCTTAACTTATTCTCAAGATGTATGTATAATACTTAAAAACTCATCTTATCAAAAAAGACCAAAGATGATAACTCTCGTGTGAAAGTTTACACAATAGCCTCAATACAAATAACATTATTTCAAAATTATGTAACATGCTAATTGTTTATAAGACTAGTATAAATCAAAGTTACTGGAACTTTATATTCAAAGGCTGTTCTTTTAATTTCTCACATGACGAAAAACAAAAAAATGTTATCCATCAAGCATACTTCATGGTCTCATTACTGGAGTATTTTGCTTGGCATTATCTCCATAGGGCATTTCTGACACCAGATAAGATAGTTAAAGTCAATAATAGCTATAACGCATCCTGCTGGAGCTATACAGAACATACCAAAGCTGATTGGGCACATATTTTTTATGATTGTCCTAAATTAAAGGGATATTGGAACAGCAGAGGTGATTTTCTCAAGGCATTATTCACTGATTCCTTTTTATTGTCCAAATCATTAGTTCTTTTCAATGTGAATGTAGGTTACTTTTTAAATAAGAATAATTCGTATTTACTATGTTCAGTACTTGCTATCATTAGAAAATGTGTTACCAGAAGATGGAAAACTAGTTGCCCACCCAATGTTGAGAATTTCCTGTCTTCAGTGAAAGACCTGCCAATCAAAGAAACTAAGAGCAAAGAACTTAGAATCTATCCAAAGACATTTGTTAATAATCCTTGTACAAAAGCTTTAGCACTTATCGAGACTTTACAAATGGACCTTAACTCTTTCTGAATTGATACTTACACTAAAGAACTTGTGTATTTTAACTGTGATCTGCAGTTTTGCTTCAGGCCTATGTATATATTGTAAATAGTTTTTACTTTGTTTGTTAATAATGTGTCTTAGAATGAGAATACTGTTTGTCATTTGTTGTATTTTACTTTTTATGGAAAATTTAATAAAATATTTGAATAAAAAAAAAATGAATTCTACCGGCTTGCAAATGCAAGCTACTTAAGTTCACTGGAGTGCTATATGTATGATGACAGCATTGCTAGATATATATCTGGTTACAATCTTCAAAGCCTTTGCACACTTTTTTTTCTGCTTCAAGACATTTTCACTCTCTGCTCATTTCTGACTGGGATTTTGTTGTTTATTAGAGTTTTGGCTTTGTTCATCTTCTGACAATGGCATTTTTGGGGAGGTCATTGTTTATAAACTGGTGCCTCTTTAGAGCTCCTTGTGGAACACCTACTAGTATGACTGTTGTTGAAAATATTTACCTTGTATTCCTCATCAACTGCAGAGTTGTGACATCATGTTCTAAATGGATTTACAATTCTTCTACGGTTGTTCGTTCTTGGTTAAATTTATTTGTTTTATCATTTTTCTCATGGTAATTGTATAGCTGTGAAGCTGAATTCTGTCTAATTCTGGCCAACTGTGACCTTTTCTGTCTACCTTTGATGCTGTGTTAACGTATAACTCTGATACTACCATCTACTAATTAGATTGCTATCTGACATCTGCCTGTCTGTTCATTTCAGGACTTGATATCTTAGTTTCTCTTTTATTTTGGGACTCATATCTGTCTTGGATGTTATTTGGTTTGCTTTTACATGTTATCTTCTCCTTTTTATGTGTTTGAAGCTTTAACTTAACCAATTACTTGGATACTGTAATTTGTTCTCAGGCCTTTTATGTTTAGTTTTCATGGGTTAACTTCTGTTGTTTGATGAATCTTACAGTTTTAAATTGATTTTAAATTTCAGGTTTTTTTTCTTTCTAAGAAGGCCATGATGCTACATAATTTTATTGTTATGATACATGTTTTAGTAATGGCTTTCAGTAGTGTTTAATATTTATCATTTTTTTGAGGGGGGGGCTTATGTGTACTGTCCTGCTGTGACTGTTTTGTTTACAGTGTTTACTCCCTCCATCCTATTGTTATTAAGTCTCCTTTGTTATTATTTTCTACTAGCAGTACATTCTTTCATATAGTACTATTGAGTTTGAGTTAGTTTATAAAATGCATCACTCTTTGTTTGCCTCTTTTCCCTGTCCTCCAAGCTGTCCAGACCAGTTGTCTAAACTGGTTCTAGACTTGGCATTGTCAAGAGGTACAAGTCTGGCTATAGTGATGACACCTGTTCAAAACCTTTTCAGAAATTTGAAACTGTCTTAATACCATTTCTGCAAGGGGTGGGGCATCACACTATCAATATGGTTTCCTCTCTGCATGTTGTATCGATTAATTCTGCCTATCACCTTCTGTAGATGAATGAGAACAGATGTCCAGATAATATTTATTGGATGCTTATCTTAATTATAAATCTTCTTGCAATAAGATTGGCACATTGGCTAACATGGTGTGTGAGCTGAAGCAGCTTTTATTAAATGAGACCTGGATTGACGAGAATTCTGGTTGCATTTTTACAACCTTGGTTCTATAAGGTTCTTGTTTACCTAGGACCTGGGCATAAAATACATTGGTTGGGGATTTTACATTACCACTATTCAGCTACTAAGCTGAAGTAGATCAAAGTTGGATGTACTAGCTCCTTATATTGTGAGCACAGGAACAAATGTATGAGTGACTAGTTTGATGAGGTTCCTGAAGGATTTCCATAACTTCCTCATCTCCTTGGATCTTCTATTCCTATGGTAGCTTGTTGTACAGGATTTCAATGTCAAATAGCATGTGGAGTCCATAGCTCTTGAAATACATTCTTTTGTATTGAGAAGGATTCAAGCTTGATCAGGTGGATATCACTGTGACCCACAGACTCTGGCATGAATTGGACTTGGTCTTTCAGCTAAGTGTGTTGATGCCTAATTTGATGTTAGAGCCACTTAACTTGTCTGACCACAAGATCATTTGATTTCAGGTTGAACTTACTCAAACAGAAACCCTTATGTGGCTTGCATCTCGTGTAGTAGAACTGGTTAATTTGCCCCAAATGTTTGGCTACTGTTCTCCTTCACCACCTTCATAAGTAAGGTACTAATAATCTTGACATGTTGGTGGCAACTTATGTTCCTTCTCCATCCCTCCTAACAAGTATATACTGTTCATCTTGATCTTTATGATATAAGGCTTGATTTTGAACAGTGAGAGTTTAGAAGTACATGACAAATGTTGCAGCAGAAGTAGCATTCTTATGGTCTGCTTTAGGACAAGCTTGCTGTGGGTTCCCAATTTAAAGAATACGAGTCAGAGGTCACCCAGAAGACATTTTTTATTTATTCCATGAGAGCTCTGCAGTACCAAAATGACCTGATGTTCTTTTCTATGCAGTGGGGAGGTTGTGCCTTTTTATGTGGAAAATATATCATCTAACAATGCAAATTTACTGCTGGGTACTTTGCTGCTAAGCTTCCTCTTATCAAATCACTGGTTCTATTCTTTAACAATTAAGTCATAGCAGCAGTCCCTGGAAATTGTGACTACCTTCCTGTTGGTGTGTCTTAACCTCTCCTAAGAAGGATAACTTTATCTGTTTGTTATGAATACTAACACTTGTGCACTAGATGCATGCCCAGTAGGCTTATTTTGGCTTCCCTGGAGGTTCTATGTAGTCTTTTTACATGCTGTCAACATGTAATTTGAGGATGGAGCATTTCCTATGCATTTAAAGGAGGTCTCATTCATTCCTACTCTAAATCAGGCTACAATAGTTTGGATAATCTTGATAATTATTAACAAATCACCAATATTCCATTTGTTGGTAACATGCTTGAGAAAGTAGTACACCTTCAACTGCAGTCGTAGACAAGAATTAATGACATTAATGATCCTTTCCTGTTCAGTTTTACAGATAGATGTAATACTAAGATTCATCTACTGAGAGTCTTCAACAGTCTGCTTATGGTAAAAAGAACTGATGATGTTACTCTCTTATGGTCCTGCTCAAGCACTCCTTGTATTTTGATATGGAGAATCACTCTACTCTTCAAAACTGATTGAAACATGACTGTGGTATTACCAGTGCTGTTCAAAAAGGGTTTGCATCCATCTTCTCTTGATGCATCCCATGGATAGGTTTAGGGAATAATTTATCACCCCATACCCTATTGTTTGTGGAGTACCACATGGTTACATTCTGGGACCTCTTCTATTTATCATGTACATGCTGTCTCTGGGAGATGTTGTCCATTTGATAGGATTATACAACAACTGTGAAGCTGATGACATGTAGGTATATCTCTTATTCCCTCAGGAATACTTGCTAGCTCCAAACATGTGACTTGGAACTCATCCATGAATGTTTCACCAGCAATAATCTTAAACTTTAGAAGGTGTCAGTTGCAGTTAATGTAGCACTTAGGGAACCATTACTTCCTATTCTGCTTCTGCACATTTTCTGTTACAGTGACCAACTCCGATTTATGTCCAGGGTGCATGATGTAATGGTAATCCTTGAGAACTGGCTAGCTTTGCAGGACCAGGTTTCATTTGAAGTCATATCTCTGTGCTTTTGTCTTAAAATATCACCCTCAACAAGTTCATTTTCCACCCCAGCTCCCTATAATGATACATGTGCTTATCACCTGCCTGATGAATAATTTGACTTATTAAAGATAGTGCAAAACCTATTGAAGTGGTTGCTTACTGGAGTGACTAGGTACCATCATATCATAATTGCTCTATGAAGTTTGCAATGACATCCTATTAAACAAAAGATTATGCATAATGTGCTTGCGTTAATTTACTTTTCTTGCATGAATTTTGACTCTCATCTGTGGCATCTTCTGATATGATACTGTCTAGTGCATTCCCTGTGCTCACCATTCCAGATGCTGTTAGCAGGTCTGTCTATTCACACTGAATACACTAAGGCTTGAGCATTCGTTTACTAAGGTCCATATGCTTGGAACGTGCTGCCATATTGGCTGAGGGAAATGTACTCCTTGAAAATTATGTATTTGAACTTTTCTTCATTTAGCTTAGAATTGGTGTTGTTTGTAATAATTTGCCTTTGCTTACTATATATTATGCATGTGCTAATGCTGTTGGTTTCATAACAAGACGGTCCCTGGTCTTACCTAGTATTATATTCTCATTCTTTTTTTCTTACTATTTTATATTTTGCTACAGTTTTATGCCACATTATGTTACTGTTTTTTTTTCTTTCATATATTTGTATACACTGTTAATAATGTTATAATATTAATAATGTTGAAGTAAGGCTGTCATGTGAATGACGTTATATGAAAACATGGAACAGGAAGTTCTTGACAGAGATAATTTCCTGCAGTTATGGTGGGTAAAACCCACTAGTTATAGAGACATTTAATTTTGTTTTGGGATAGGAAATGAATGTGGAAGCAGAATCTGAATATGATAAAATTGATTTGCAGACCTGTGTGCCTTCATCTGATTTTCTTCAAAGTATTCAGCCTTGCATGTGTGAGCCTCGTTGGTATCACAAAGAGTACTGTGAAGTTGGTTTGAAAGCAAAACTTAAAAGTATTAAATCAGATCATATGAGCAGCATGCTTTTTGAATTTACTAGCATAAATGGTTTTATAAACTTACTGTAAACACTTCTGATTAGGGCATGATTATTTATGTAGGTATTACCTATAATGTGCTTCGCTGTTCTTGCTTGTGAAGAGTAATATTGTTTTATTATTTTAATATAGTTTATGATTTGCTTTTGAAGAGATATTACACTGTCTGTAAGAGATTTAAGTTTTGTAGACACACCAGGTTATAAATATATAAGCCAGTACTGTAATAAGATGTTCCAAGACATTATTAACATGTGTGTTAGTAAAGTTAATGGAATTGTTAAAGAACATTACATTCTTTCTGAGATAGGACATTTTATTTATTGTTAAGTTATGCTATTGCAAATCTCTCACATTACTCTTACACATAGGTTATAGTGTTGTTTGATATAGGTGCAGCTTCACCTCACCTGGCACAGGTAGTGTGTAAGTGTAATAAGAAAATTTAATGTGCATTGTGGTCTGATAGGAAATAATGTAAACTTATCTTTAACAAATTGATGCTAATCATATGATGAAGGTCAATATTGCTTTGTTTTTAAGAAATGCTGTAGTTAATTATACTCATTAATGTAATATATAATATAATATAATATAATATATCATCATATCATATTATATTATTAGCTTTACAACTGCTATCATATAACTTTTTTTACAGTGATTTGTAAGGACTCATTGAGTAATAATAGCTTAACACAATTGGGGAAAAAACTCTTAAGCAAACTGTTGCCTCCAATAACAGTTTGAATAGGTTATGCCTTTGAAAGTAGGAAGCAAACAGCATGATTCACATAGAAACGTACTCTTGAGTCTGAACATATTCACTTTTCAGGGCATCATACAGTTATTTTCCTGTGTATACAAAGTTTTAACAAGTTCTGGTTGCAATTCTAATCTCTTAGTTATATAACAGAATTTTCCAATTTTCATTAATCACTTTCTTAACAACTTCTGTATTTCTTGTGTAATTAAGAAAATTACTTGATTCCTTTAATTTGCATTTTGTTGTGCGTTGTTATTTCTTCTTTTTAACTACTAAAGATATGTTAATGTTGCTATATGTGTACATACATTTTTAATGAACAGAATTTATTCAACCAAATTCGAAGAAAAATGTCTTTTTTCATTGTTTTGTGCTGATTGTAATTCATCTGAAGTAACTTACAGAGGCTTATGAGTAACATGCATCATTTTATATTAAAATAAAAAGAATGTTAGATAAAGAACAAAAAGATACATTTATGCAATTCACAGGAAAGACAGAACAATGAATTCCTTAAACATCCTGAGGTATAATGTTATTTATAAAATAAATGTATAGTTGCTCTATTAGAATGAAGAAAATATAAGTAGCAGACTTTTTAAATAAAAATTATTATCAAGGGCTAAATGAAAAGCCATTGAACCACTATTATGCATCAGATGTCTCAAACATTAAGTGGGCTTTATTATGTAAACTATCAAATGTAGTGTTAGGATTATTACATGTACTTATTACTTCGTCACTTAAGTATTAATGTGGACAGGGCTGGTTTTGCACTTGCAAGAATTTTAACTTACTTCAGCACTCAGCTTGAATGTATAGTGTTTGAGCATCTGGTATTTTCAAGCAATGCCTTTTATAGACACACCTGTGTTTAAAGAAGGTTACAGTTTGCAGACTTGATTTTATGAGAAGCCAATTGATCATAATACTCTGTTGCTTGTAAGCACTAGCCACTGTGATATGTTGAAAGTGAATCAAAAGGGAAGAGGTGTCCCAGCAGCAGCAGTGGTGTAACAGAGAAGTCAAAGAGACACTGGATGGGGAGGAGGAGGATGCAAACCAGTACAGGCAGGTGGAACAAGTTCAGCACACAGACACATGCAGCCACAATGACATAGTCTCGTACCTCCTAGAAGGAAGAGACTAAAAACAGCTAATATAATTTTGCTATCCAAAAAAAGAGCAGAATGCTGATGCAGGACAGAGAAAAAGCATGGAAAGAATGACAAAATATAAAACATCTCAAGATCTTGAAAACTTCATAATGCTTTACAATTATACTAAAAAGCAAATAAATGAAGACAAAAACTATACTGTAATAACTTTCAGAATAATATTAAATAGAACCCTAAAAAAATGATGTCCATCCATTAAAGAAATCCTACACCCAAAAATTCAACCCAGACTCCTTTCCTGATAACTCACCACTCAAAACTACAATACAGTTCAACTCTTATGTCATAGATAGTATAGCATCTCTAACAAAGAACTCATCAGCATCTAATCCCAACCCTGCCCAACAGCCACATATTAGTGCATCCACTTTCACCTTCAAACCTGTGCCCACATCCTATCTCTTAAACAAACATAAACCATGTTCTTCTTCAGCTGATAACCTTCCAAGTGAGCACCTAAAATTAGCAGGTAGTAGCATTGCCTATCCTGTCTCAGTCCTTATAAATAGGTCAGTCCAGGAATGTCCCATTCCCTCTGTCTGGAAAAAGTCAGACATTATCCCTCTACACAAAGGAGGAAATTTAACAGACATTAAAAACTTTAGACCTATAGCAATCTTATCTCCCATGGCCAAAGTACTTGAAAAATGTATTCAAAAACCATAGCTAGACTATTTCCTGCAGAAAGAACTCCTATCCCCTATACAACATGGCTTCCGTCCTTCCCTTAGTACTAGCACTGTCCTTCTAACCTGTATAGATACTGTCAATAAAGCTAGAGATAGTGGCAAACTAGGTGTCTAAAGCCTTTAACACAATTTGTCACAGCCAGCTTCTACTTCAAATGTCCTCACTAGGTCTCTCTCAGCCCACTCTTCTGTGATTCAAAAGCTACCTCTCCAATAAGTATCACTCAGTAAAATGGCACTCCAAACTTTATCCTTACCTCCCAGTCACCACCGATGTACCACAAGGCTCTATCCTTGGTTCTCTCCTCTATAACATTTTCACCGATATCCTCTATACATCTACACAACAGGCCACCCTAATACAATACACAGATGATTCCACTCTTATTTGCACATCTGGCAACATGGTACACCTCCAAAAAGTACTCAGAAAGGTTTAACAGACACTGAAACATGGCTTTATAACTCACAACACATGTTCAACCCAAAAAAGACCAAACTACTACTTTTTTCCCAAAATCCATCTCTCATGAAAAAAACAAAATTTAAAGTCCTCCCTCTTGATAATACAACCATTGATGCCACTTCTCATAGTAAATTATTATCAGTGATAGCAGATGATAATCTTACATTCGGCCTGGATATACAAAATTGCATAATAAAAACTCATGAAAAACTAGGGATGCTTTACAGAGCCAAAAACTTTCTCACCAATGCAACTAAAAGTATTTATCTCCTCCCCACCCTTCTTTATGGTGCTTGCTTCCTTACTAACCTCCAAGCATCACGAAAATTAAAACTTGAACAGAGTTATTACAAAATTGCTAAATTTGCAGCAAATACCTCTTTCAGAACCCACCACTGTATAGCACTAAAAATCCTAAATTGGTTAGAACCGCCTAATCAACTAACATATACACAGCTTCTTACCAACTGTAAAATTATCCAGCATCCATCTGCATGTCCAACACTAAAAAAAATTCTACACAACTATGTTCCAGTTGGTCATTGCAATCCAGTGACCAAAAACCTATCAAGCCTGTTGGGCATTGTCTGTATTCATACAAGATTGCTAAGGCCTGGAACTCGTTACCTGTATCCATCAGGTCAATACCCTCCCTCACATCTTTCAAAACCAGTCTGTAAGACTTACTAGTTAAAATCTGACTCTATTCATGCTCAAAACCAGGATAAACTGTATCCCTAAATGTGGACAAGTACCTTTTCATTCCTTATACCTCTTTAGTCTCCCTTCTTCACTTACTTCCTTACTTCTATCAAATTCTCTTCCCTGACGTTATCTCTAAATATGCCATAAGTCTGTTTTCCCCTCACTTCATATTCCAGTTCATGTTTGTATTAAACTAACCATAATTTCTCTATAAACTTTCTAAAATTTCTAAAAATATTAAATGACTGTCAAATAACTTGTATAGATTTTTAACCATTTTTTATATAATGTCTAATTTGTTATAATTATTTAAACTGCAGATTTTTTTAAGACTGTAAAATGATTTTTCTTTAAATGTTTTGTAATAATTTGGAGCTTTTCTTCCCTGGGCCTCCACTGAAAATGGGCTTCTACCCAGTTGGACTTTCCCTGTAATCAAATATCAATAAATAAATAAAATAAGGAAGGTGTACATTAGTTAGGAACTCTAATCTCTGTAGCACCATATATCAGAAAGAGAAAGCAGTTAGAGTTCTGTGATGATAATGTAAACATCCCTGTGTGGGAAAGAGGGTATGGAAGAATGTATAATTTCATTCTTTGTCTGGACAGAGACAGAGTATAGGGTAGTTAAAGCAACTTATGTGGGGCATGGGTTATATAAACAGGCAACTGAGAATGAAACACTGATGATGCATCTAGGCAGCAGAAAGAGCAGGGGTTAATTCAGTCTATCCTATGTGGCCATTGCCACTAAGAACAGTGGATGGTTCTCTGGAGAATTTAAGACTTGAAAAGGATGCTCAAAAAGTATCCAGACGAAGGCATGCTGGGAAGGTGTACTGATATATGAGACTTTCCTTATCCCACAGGCTATAAGTGAAAAATCTGGTGAGGGAACTATATGGAGTTCTTTAAATTCCATTACTAGAATGAGGCTTCTAGGATCACAAAAATGGATCAGCCTGGGGTTGAAGTTCTAGCAGCTACTTTGGCATCTTGGGAACATGTCATAGCCTCAAGTATAAAGAAAAGACCTGAACTAATTGTATTTCTTGTAGTGCTGGGATATATACATGTAAAAACACCCTAAACAAGCACAACATCTGACTGCATATGATGCAATTGCTAAGGGAGTATATAAAAATACAGAATGCACTCATGTTAACAGTATAATCAGACAGTCACGAAACTTTAAGTGACAAATAAATATCTCAGATGAAACATGATGCATCTAATTCTTTGGATGTGTATTATAATTAACAAGGTTCAGCCACAGACATCTGTAGAGGTGCAGATGCTGGTACCTAATCCCGTTTGGGCATTTAACACATACAGGTGCACATGGGCAGTATGTCATTTTGCATACATATACTCCACTGGAGAAGTTTGCACCTTGTCACTAAGTACTTCAAAAAGAAGTATGAGTTCCACAGAAGAGTGGGTTGCAGGTTCAACAATGAAGAAATCTTCTCAGGGTCAAAAAATGAGTTTCAGGTTAGGAGTAGAAGGCCCTTTGTTCAGGACAGGATATGCACAGTGCATCTGATGGTGACCTTGTACAATGAATAGACATATCAGTGACACTATGGGTCTTAGCAAGTGAGTTACAATTGTAGCCTAATCCACAGACTTTCTAGTAGAATGATTTAAAAATGAATGCCATTTGGGGTGGTCTCTGCTGTGGAAAGGGGACTATCAGTAGAAGGGGGTCATCAGAAAATCAACTCAGTGATGGACAAGGTTTGGATGACTAGGAAATAGTATGATGAGTTTCAGTGTCAGGATGATTTGAGGCATCACAATTTCAACACTTCAAGGTATCCCTTCAGAGTCTGATAGCCAAGAAATATCAAGGGGGATCCCAGCTTATTCATTTGTCATACTCTTTAGGGAGCCAATGAAATTACAGCATCGACATAAAGGCAACAAGGGTGCAGTGCATCTCATTAGATTAGGCAATCAGAACCATTACCAGCATGAAAGATCTATGATTAGCAAACCTGGACACTGATGATGATTTTCTCATGTGGACTCTTGATCACACGACTGGTTCCCTCTGCACAAAGGTGGGCCATCAACAGACCCTGGAAAATTCAGACCCATAAGTATCACTAGTCTCATATGCAAAGCCATGGAAAGACTTATCATATTAATTATCAATAATGACATAGGAAACCTCTAGACACTGGTCCCAACATAGTTTGCTTTTGTCTAGGGCAGGTCATGCCTAGTCAACCTGGTGAACTTCTTTGAGAAGGTTACCAAAGCAATGGAAGAGGGCAAAAGGGTTCACACTGCCTACCTTGACCTGGCCAAGGAATTTTACACAATACCCCAATTGGGCATTGTTGACAATCTCGGGAGGTTAGGTACAAAATCTTATGTCAACTGGTGGATAGCCATCTTCCTCACAGACAGGACAAATGAAGAAATTGTGAGTCCATGTCTACAAAAAGGGCAGTCACAAGCAGATTCCTTCCGGAATCGGTCATGGGACCACTCCTTTTTGGCATTTACTTCTCTGCAGTCAAAGCCAATGTCAGTGGCATCTGGCTGACTAGATTTGCAGATGATTGCAAATTAGGAACTGTCATTGAATCCTCCACTGACAGAAATGTTCTTGAGGAAGGGCTGACACAGAAAAATAACTGGTGTCAAGGCCATGGACTGAAAATAAATGCTGTGAAATACATAATAGTATCCTTCAGGAAGTCATCCTCCCTTGATAACTACTATATTGATAACACACCCCTAAGGGTATACCCAGTGTTCAGGGACTTGGAGATATACATAGACAGTAATCTAGCCTTTGCCAATCATGTGTGTACAATACTGAGGAATTAATTATATGGTGTATAACTTATAAACAAAAGTATAGCATCTAGGTCCATGGAAGTCATTATTCCACTGTATTCAGCACTCATCAGACCTATCATTGAGTACAATGCATCCTTTGGCTTGGACCTAACCAGGTATATCCAGCAATTGGAATGTCCACAGAGGTTCCTCACTAAAAGTATATAGGGTATAAGTAACAAGTCCTATACAGACCACCTCAAAGTCCTATCCCTGTATTCTGTGTCTTACAGGCTATTGAGAGGAGATCTATGCCTGGCATACAAGGCATTGTCAGACCACACTCTGATGGACCTCCTGCATATCTGCAAAACAAGCAGCACCAGAATTACCCATTCTAAAGACTTAAAAACCATGCTTGTGATATAAATGGGAACTGCTGGAGAGACAGGTATGTATCCCAGAGACTACCCCATCTCTAGAACAGGTTCTCCATCTATACAAGGCAGAGTTCCTCCCTAACCCAATTCAAGTGTAACTTAGACAAATGGATGGGAAATAGGAAAGTTATCTCTGGTTTGGCAGCTATGTTTATAATGGACACAGGCAGCCTGTAAATGTTTCATTTCCCAGGCCCCTGCTTGTAAATGTTACATTTCCCAAGCCCCTTCTTACATTTTTCAAGGGTACCAGAACTTGTCTAAAATTTTTGGATTCATGGCTAGGCTTAAATAGGCCCTTGTGGTCATTAGCCTAGTAAACACCTATGAACTTATGAACTTGCTGGACATGAGGCTGAAAGGCAGTTACTTCTGTGAAAAAGTAATGACCTGGGTGTATGTGAATGCATGCACTACTTTTGAGAAATTCAGTACTGTTGTGGTTTGAGTGTATGAGGAAGAAAGTCAGAGAAGAAGGGAAGATCACTGTCTAGAAGACCTTCTGATTATTGGGGAAGAGGAGGAATGAAAGGGATCAGTATGAGCATTAAAACGTTTGTGGCAGAACCTGGGTGTTCCACTGACATTAGACAGACCCCATGGCACAATAAAAGCCCTGTCCTTTTTGCTTTATGAGACTGATTCATGGGTCCAGAGATTCAGACATCTTACTATAAATCTGGAAACTTTGAGGGCAAAAATACATCAACTGACAGGCAAGGAGATTGCCAAGTTTAGGTATAAAAGGGATTGATTTTCTTTTAGCATTTCAGAGTAGTCAATAGTCATCTAGCCATGACCTAATAGAAGAAAATGCATGTAGGGTCATCTTCTGAAGTAGTGGGAGCCTTGGTGCTGAACATAAGAGAGGGGCATCATTTGCATATTGAACACCATAGGAATTGTTGGTAGTTTTGTGAAGATTATCTGTAAATATGTTGATCAAGTTTGCAGATGACTGCAAGCTAAGAGCAGTCATTGAATCCTCATCCTGCTGAAAGATTTGTCCCAAAATAAATAACTGGTTTCCAACATCATGGAATGAAACTAAATGCTACAAAATACATTATTTGTATCCTTTTGGAAGTCATTTATTCCAGGGACCTATGACATTGATAATATGCCCCTAAAAGTTGACCCAGCTGTTCAGGATTTGGGAATTTATGTGGACAGTCACCTAACGTTTGACCAAGTATCTATTGTCAAAAGTGTTGCTCGATGCTAGCTCAGCCAGTGCCCTGGAACAGTACTATGATCCAACACCACAAAGTCTGATTTCTTGAAGGGAAGAGCCACAAAAATGCACATTCCTTCTGCTAGCACTACAATTAGGTGGTCAGATACATAACACGTCTCCCCTCCCTTCTGCCTAACCATTCTGGTCCCATTTCTGAGTTCTGCCTCTTTTGCATTTTATTAGTGATTGCTACAGTTTATATCCTGCCTCCACAGAGTGCTAGGCTCTTTTTTAATTTGAAACTGTTGCAAACTGCTTGCTACAATATAGAAGGAGTTGCTACAGTTTAGACCACACACAGAGTGCCACAGGGCTCAGATTTAACTGCAAATGCAATACTGGCTTCTAAAAGTGAGCATTGCATTAGAAATTGGGATTGGATGATCACCCCTCAACATTTTTTGTCTGGGGGCAGTTGCCCCCTTACCCCACCCTAGCTATGCTACTGTCCATTATTGTAACTAATTCCTTCTGTAATGCACAGGTTATAAACAATGGGATTGTGTCTAGATCTAGGAATGCCATTGTCCCCCTTTAATTGGCTTTCATTAGGCCAATCATTGAATATAATACCCCCCTTTGGTGTGTATCAGTCCAGACACGTGCAACAACTAGAATACCCAGAGAGATGCTGTACTAAAGGATACAAAGCCTAAACAGCATGTCCTACATTATCTGTCTCAGTGCCCTGTCATTATACTCGATATTCTACAGACTGCTAAGAGGTGAGCTTTTGTTGGCATACAAGGCATCCTCCGACTCAATACTGATCAATTTACTGCACATCAGCAAGATGGCATCAGAACTACTCTGTCTAGAGATTAAAACATCTTCTACAACATAAACAGAATGGTTTGAAGGGAAAGGGATATATCTTGCAGAGGATACCGCTGGTTTGGAACAGACTCCCCATCCACATAAAACAAAGCCAATCCCTGTCCATATTCAAGCACGACTTTGATATATGGATGCAAAATGGAAAATTGACCCCAGGACTGCTACTATTGATGGATAGAGGCAGCTTTTAAATGCTTTATTCCATACATAGGTCTCCTCAAATTATCACTGGTATGATCCCAGTAATTCTCATTATGGATAATATATGATTATTGGCCATGTGATGGGTAAGGCCAGTCTCTAACCAAATGGGATAGGTTAATTCAAGCACAAAAAGGGAAATTGGCTAGACTTACCGTTTAGTCTATAACCATATAAAAGGCCGAGAACTGATGCTTGGGGAATACCAACAGAGACAGATAGGAAGGAGGATGGAGAACATTTTACAGTTTATAGTCTGTCTGTGAGACGGCTGTAGAAGCAGAAAAGCAATGACTGGGAGCATCCGATTGAAAGTAGTTCATAAAGCAGGCATTGGTGGTAAACTGTGTTGAATGCCTTCGACTTGTCAAAGAAAAGCAAGGACACTAGGTAGCTAGCATTTCTATTAGAGTTTATAGTTCCGGTAAAACTATGTAGAGCATTAGTGTTGCTGTGGTGAAGCCAGAAACTATATTGAGTGATAGAAAAGGGATTGTTTTTGCTAAAATGGGTGGGATAGCAGTTGGTAATGAAAACATTTTTCTAATATTTTAGAAAGGGATGGAAGAATTGCTGTGAATTGATAACTGGAGAGATTGGTGGACGTTCCACTTTTATGTAGAGTTATAATGTGGGATGTTTTTTTTCCAGATAGAGGAGACATAGCTGTCTGTAATGGATTTGTTTATTAGTATGGATACAGGGTTTTGGGTCAGCAGGTACTGAATATTTTAGCAGTATAAGGTACTTCTTGATAGGAGTGGCATGTGGGTTAGAGGGAAAAAGGATGCTGATGGTGATCGAGGCTGGTAGGTATAGTGTGGGTAGAAGTGATCTGGTTTTAAGGAAGGAGAGGGCAAATTGTATGAAATGAGTATTGACTTGGGTAGTTATGGAGTTTGAGTTGTTGTTGGTAGTTGATGAAGGAATAATAGATTGACCCGGATGTAGTAGTCATTTTTACTGAAGTACAGAATAGTTTAGATGTCTGCTGGTGTTTGTCCTGGAGGTTCGAAAAGTTTACAGATTAGTGTGACTTGATTTTTTGCTTAGCAAAGTTTCTATGTTGTCTAAAATATTGTCATTTGTGTTTTCTTTTTTCCGCCCATATTACAAGTTCCTTATAGTCTTATAGTGTCTCCAAAATTTTGGCCAAGTCCAACAAAGAAATATTTTGCAATTTAAACATGTCTTTGGATAGTGGATTGATAAGAGACATTATACAGGACAATTAGAAAATTTTAGAGGGTAATTAGGACCTTTTTGTGATGGTCGGCTCCCACCCCCATTTTGTGTATAAAAATCACTATAATTTAAAATTATTTGAGAGGGTGAAAAAACAGAGAAAATTGAATATTTTACACAGAAATAAACCATTTTGCATGCATAAGTGTGGAATTTGTATCGATTGTAGGTACATATTAAAGGGACCTTTTGAAAATTTGCCCCGTTTGATACCCACTATTCCAGTGTCTGGTTATTCTAACTGTAAAACCAAAGGTGTGGTGTACATTGGGTACTGCATTTTACATTGGGATGACCACCTGGCATCTCTGTGCCAAGATCTAAAAGCACTACTATAGTATAAAAAAGAAGGATAGTAGAAACACATATTTTAAACACAGCTTGAAGTGTCCTAACTATAATAAGTTTCTGTTTTCAGTTCTGGAACAGGGAACACATCATGTAAAGGGTGGGTATTTTAAGACAGAGTTAGAACAAAAATAAGTACTCTGGCAGACCAGGTTAAACTCTGACAAAGCCCCAGGATTGAATGATGCTGTTAACATCAAGTGTTTCTTAAAGAACTGCAGGGTTCACTTGAACAAATAAGTTTTTAACAGAAGTGTATGTCTTTAATAGCTGAGTTTGTGATGCAACTTAATTGTGGGATGAAGATTCACTTTCTATTGGTGCATACATATTTTTCAACTGAAAGTTTTTTATTGTTGAATGTATTGTTTTCTGATGAAGTCTAATGATGAAAGCAGAAAATAAATTGTTGTTTACACTAAATTTGTGTCTCTTGTTCTCAGTCTACGTTACAGTTCTTGTGGCTTGTCGTGATATTCTGGAAGATTTAGTCTGTTTTTGTGGTTCTATATCATGCTTTCCAAGCTTTATTTCTGTTCGACTAGAGATGCCTGATTTCTTTTGTGAGCAAGTGAGTGAGAATGGATTTTATTTTGATCTAATAAGAGCTAGCTCATTTAGAATTTTGAGGAATTAAAGCGAATTATAGTATTGCCGAGGTGCATTTTTTAGAATATCCCAGTTGTATTTGTAGAGGTAGTAAATGAAGGTGTGATTTTTAAAGTATGAGAGTTTGCACATATGGTTATAAACTATGTGTTTATGTGCATGGCTAGTTTGTCTTATGGCAAAGGCAGGGAGATAGTCACTGATAGTGTTGGATAGACAACCATCAGTCTTAATTTTGACAGGAGAACTGGTGAGAATCCAATCTAATTGTGTCTGCCTATTGCTGCATTTGTCTATTCTTATAGCAGTAATGATAATTTTGGTGAAACCAAAGAGATTAATGGAGAGACCAGAGGAATCAGAGTTGATAAGTAAGTAGTCTATATTAAGGACACCTAAATAATGATTTGCTTTTTTTAAATACCTTTGTTAAATTATCACTTAAGCCACGGGTACACATACATTAGTAGCAAAGAAAACACACGAAATTAACATTTTTTAGCTGCATACATTATACATTAAATATACTTTTCTTTCTTTATAGCAAATATCATTCAGTCCAACATTACATAAATTCTCATTTCCTTCTTTCTGTTAAATATCAGTCCTCCTCATGAACATCATTTTCGATGTATTGTTCCAACGAATTCCATTTATTTCAATATAATTTAGTTCTTCCCTTTTCTGAAGGTCCCACTTCCAGTCCCTTTATCCCTTTTACAATATTCAGTACTTCTAATACAGTTGGTTTAGATTTTGATTTCCATTTTCTGGTATTTTTTTTGGTAGCCAATAGAATGAAACTTAATAAGGCCTTACTATGTCTAAGCAATTCAGATCGTGTGTCTCAACTCAAAAGAATCATTGTCTTAGTTACAGTCATTTACAAACCAATATCTCTGACAGATTACCATGTACAGAATTTTTAAAACATGCCAACTTATTACTCTCGCAAACATACATTCACGGTTTTCACTTTCTCCCCCCAACACACCTCAGACATTTACTATCTACCTGAGGAAAAATTATTTGAAGTCTTCCTGCAGTATTTATTTTACCTATCTAAACCCTTCCAAGCAAAAATTCTAAACTTTCAGGACTTTATTGCATACTTGGGAGTTATATATATATATATATATATATATATATATATATATATATATATATACACACACACACACACACACACACACACACACACACACACACACACACACACACACACACACACACACACACACACACACACACATATCTCTCTCTCTCTCTCTCTCTATATATATATATATATATATATATATCTAGGATGTTTGCTCGAGTGAGCAAATGTCCGAATCCATAATAACCGAACACACTTTAACAAAAGTGCTTTTATCGAAAAAGTGCTTTCGTTAAAGCATGTTACAAAAAATATATAATAAAACACTACATATTACATTTTAGCAGGGGGGCTTCGCCCCCATGCACCCCCAAACCCCCTACTTTAATATTCTCCCTCTGGGACCACACTACAGTGGGGAAAAGGAAAATTAACCTTACCCACACCATAGTACAGCCTTGGCAACAGGCATACTTCCACAAAAGTGCTTCTTTGGTGGAAAGCACTTTCACGTATGTATGCCCGGCTGTTTGGGTTTCGTTCGTTTGCTCACTCGAGCAAACATCCTAGATCCATATATATATATATATATATATATATATATATATATATATATATATATATATATGCCATCCAATTGTTCCATTGCACATTGCTTTTCAAGCCTCTCTTCTCAAATCTTTTGTAACCTCCTCTGATTCTGATTGTCTCTTGTAATTGTCATCCAATAGTTTATATGCTGTAGCAATTATTCATTTTTGACAGCAGCTTCTGTTCTAAATTTCATTACAAACTCTAACAGAGCAGGTCTTTCATGTAGGACTTCCCAATCCCTTTCTGTTTGCCTATAATCTGATTTCAATCCCGAGTAGGGAAGGCAGTTACTAACATGAAGTCCAAACTTCTTCTTCTTCTTGACCTCATCCCACTGTATTACAATTCCCTCTCTACATATCTGTCCCCAATACTTTAGATCCTTTCTCAGTTTTCTATATTAAATTCCAGCCCTCTCTTGCCTATATTCTGAACTTCTACTTGCAGTCATCCCTATCAGCAAAATGTCCATTGTCCATTCAAATGTGGTTTCTTAGTTCTTAGAATACTTTCTGCAACTTAATGAATGCAATGTTTTATATGGCTATTATCCTCCTTGAGGATCTGCATTCAAAATCAAATTTTGTCCTTATTTCTTGAACTCCACCCCCTGCTTCATCTCCATCCCTTTCCACTTAAAATTATAATCTGTTCCTTATGTAATGCATATGAGCCTTGGCTGACTAGCTCTATAGCAGGTAATCCTAAACCACCCTTTTCTAAAATAACACAATTTTTGTGAATATTATGAGAGACCCAATAAAGAATATCATCTAATAATGAGATGTTGATTCCAGGAGGGCCATAACTATGTATCTGCACAAACCCATACACACACTCATATGTATATGTGTTGTAATAATTATATCAGAATTGGAAATGTTGACATGGTGTGGGGATAAGAAGTGAGTTACAGGAGGCTTTTGTATATGATAGCCATGTTATCAGCTCTCTTATGTTGCCTGTCATTTATAATGATGTTGTAGCCTCAGGGAAAAACTTCATAATCTGCTGTATTTAATTTTAGCTAGGTTTATGTGGCTACAGGTATATTGGGTGAGTGATGCTATGCAGGCATGTAAGTCAGGCAGTTTATTGTACACGCTTCTAAGATTTAAGTTTATCAAGAACAGACTATTATGTTGGTTGAATGGGGAAGAGAATTAGGGGAAGGTGAGTTTGAAGAGTTGCAGGTGTGTAGGAACTGCGGAGTGGAACCAGAATTTTGAATGGAATTCACCATCAAGTATAAGTCATGATGAGAGATGACTGTAGTACATTTTTTATATTTTTATTTCACCTTTAAATGACCACTGTTTAGTGGTGGTTCCTCTTTGATGTGGTTGTATTTAAAACAGTATGGTATTAGAGTATAGGCTAGAAGCCATTGCTGCATGAGAAGTAGAGAGAGAAGAGTTAAAATTGTGGTGTACTGTGTTGGAGTTGACAATGAGGTGAGATAGGATGTGGCATAGGTCAAAAGAGATAGCAGAAGTAGGGAGGGTGAGTAAGGTAACAGCATAGTGTAGTTACAGTTAGAAAAGGTGGGTTTTATAGAGTTAGTAAGGTGTGACAAGTAGACTGAGTAAGGTAGTGATGTTTATGTTTCAAGTGAGAAGGAATGGAAACATTAAAGTGAGGAGGAAAAGATCAACTATGGTGGTGTGATGAGGTGATTTAAGTATGCTGAGGAGGAAAGACCAATTAGGATGGCTGTGATGAAATGGAGTGTTTGATGTTGAAGGAGTGAGTAGGGTTTGGGAAGTAGAAATTTAGGTGTAGTAGAGGGTGGATGGGAATTGGGGGGTAGGGTAAGGGGAACAGAGCGAGCCAGAGTGTAGTGAGGGTGAATGGAATGGTGCCCCATCAACACATGCTGTTGTAAACTGCAGAAACAACACATGCTGTTGTAAACTGCAGAAACAATCTATGGCCATTGCAAGGAGACAGCCAATTTCTATCAAATATATATTAGATATTCTACTTAAAAGAAAGAACAGATCAGACATTAATGCAGGGGACTACATTACTGTAGAGTGAGACAGATGAAGGGTGATTGGATTCTCTTGGAGCAGGGAGTGGAAACATTATTTTAAAAGTGGAGCCACAGCAGCTATACTAGCTGAAGATCAACAGCGCTGAGAAGAGGGGCAATCATGTAGTTCAATGGAATGTAGTCTTTTCTCCTCTTTCACTAAAAGCAATCTATGAGTTAGACTGGGCAGGGACAGAAATTGAAGTTCTTATTACTGTTAATGCTTGAGGTGATTCATAGCATTTAATTTTATTTTCCTGGAAGCTTCATTTATCAGAGATCTGTTTAGTCTTCCCGAAAGCTGTTGTTCTAATAACATGTTCCATTAGTTGGAGGCAGTCGCTGTATGCTTTTTTTTTCAGGTTGCAAAAAATTCTCAGCAGAAGTTTGTGGCTGAAGGAATTGCTTTCACTAAGTAACTTTTACTCTGTTAAAAGAATATGCTAAAGTGTTCGAAAAGATTCAGTTAACACACCATAAATGTATGTGGTGTGGGTGTGTGATGGGGGTTCTAACAGCTTCAGTACTACAGTACAGACCAATTTAATGCAAATGTGATTGAACATGTGTCTGTGGCTTTAAAGATATTTCAGCAGTTTCTTTTGATCCTACTGCAATTCCGTACATTGTTAATAAATTAAGGCATCCTCCTATTGTTGCTTTTAAAAAACTTTAATAGAATTCATCTGTGGAACTTCCTTTAATAGTTGTCAATAATGAGGTTTAGAGACAGAAAATATTTTTAAACTTGCTTTGAGTAGTATTCTCTCATCTTTTACTGTTTTAATAATTTTATATGTTAACACCGTTATGACATGTGACTGAAAGCTCAGTTGCCTCCAGGATGTTGAAGTTATGCTTCCTTAAATACTGTATACTATGCCATATTTGTATTTGTAACAAATCAAGCTTTCAGTCCCATGCTCTATGTTTCAAGCACAGTTAAAATAAAAGATAGCACAGGTAAAAACAATCATAGGATCATAGGAAGTTACTAAGCTAATGGCCCAAGTGCCCTTGCAAGCCTATCCAAAATAATGTGCCCTTATTCCCAAGGTTAGCATCTATTGCCTCTGTCTAGCAGGGACACTGGTGAGATCCTGGGGGTGAATTTTCTGTTTCCCATCCAGTCAACCAACTTGCATTTAAAACTGGTCAGTGAGGAGCTCTGCTTAACTTCAAGGGGGAGCCTCTGAGACACAAATCTGTCCCAGCAACATGTTCTATTGATGTCACAGGCCAGGTTGAGATCCCTAGTGCAAGTTACCCATGTGGTGTTGAACTTATGGATATGCAGCATTTCCATTAAGGCAGGATTTGAGATGGCCTTATATGCCAGACAGAGGTCACCTCTAAGAAATCTATATGAAATGGAGTAAAGAAATAGGGACTTTAGTCTATCCTCATAAGAAAGATGTTTGAGACCCTGACTTTTCATAGTCAGGAACCTCTGCGGTCTCTCCAGCTGTTGAAGGTGCTTAGCGAGGTACATTAGGATAGGGGCATTATACTTAATTTTCATCCTGATAATGGAGGAGTACAGAGAGGTTATGACTTCTTTTTTCCTGGGCACTATACCCTTTCTTATGAGGTGGGCCATAAAGAATGCCCTATGCACCACAGAGGTGACATGATGGCTAAATGTTAGGTTACTATCAACCAGGGTACCCACATTTCTCACTCCAGATTGCATGCTTTGTGCATTGTTGTTTATGTGGTTATTTGTGGGACCATCGTTCTCACCAAAGGGGATAATGATGCACTTTTTTGCACTGAGTTTGATGCCATGTTTTTGGCACCAATCATTTGTTTGGGTGAGACCCACTTGGAGAATGTCCACATCTTTTGGGCAAATGATGACAGCCCCCAGTTTGCAGTCATCTGCAGATCTGGTCACCCATAGACCTTTGGCTTTAGCCTGCAAATAGAAGTACATTCCAAAAATCAGCAGCTTCAGGACCATTCCTTGAGGGATACCACTAGTTACTGCTTTTTGGAATTTATTTGTCAGATGTGCAGGCTAAAACCAAAGGTTTATGGCTGACCAGCTGTGAAGATGACTGCAGTCATCCCCTATTTTGACTGTGTGGGTTCTGTCAGTGAGCCAGTTGGCTACCCATCTAATGATGTATGGGTTGATGCTTAGCTGGGTGAGTTTGTCTATGATGCCCGAGTGAAGGATGGTGTCAAAGGCCTTGGCCAAGTCTAGGTAGGTAGTATACACCTTTTTTTCCTCATCCACGGCCTTTGTGACTGTCACGAAGAAGTCCTCCAGGTCAAATAGGCATGTTATCCCTTTTACAAACCCAAACTGTTTAGGGTCAAGTACTTGAAGAAGCAGAAGTCCTTGCTTATGAGGTCCATTATAATGTGTTCCATGGCCTTACAGATCAGGCTGGTTAGGCTAATGGGTCCACAGATTTCTGGGTTGGCCTTTATGTAACAGGATAACAGGGTCTGTCCTCCACTGGGCCAGGACATATCCAGTGCTTAAGCTATGACTGACTAGGGTACGTAAGGGTGTTGCGAGTTCCTGCTTGAGTTCATGAAGGATGCAGCCTGGAATGTTGTATGGTGCCATGGAAGCAGTATTTTTGGCCTTAGACAGGGCATATATGACTTACTTCCTGGAGATAAGGGGTAGGGGTCAGGTGTTGTGGATGTCCTGATTTAATGTTGGGGGGTTAGAGGCGTGAAGTTTTCACTGAACCTATCTGTTAGCAGGTTGGCTATGTCAATGGATTTTGTGTATGTGTGTGTGTGTGTATGTGTGTGTGTGTGTGTGTGTGTGTGTGTGTGTGTGTGTGTGTGTGTGTGTTGCCATTGACCACCAGTTCTGTACAGATTTTGGTTTTGCCCTTGAGGTTAAGGAAGTAACTAAAGAAGGCTATATGATTGTCTTTTGTTGAGAAGGCCAGTTTGGACTCATAATTTGCCTCAGAGGATCTCACTAGGGCCCTTACTTGGTTGTTCAGGCTGAGGAAAACTTGTTTCCAATTTGGGACCTGCTCCATCTTACCTCTGGACAGCAGTTTTTTCTTTTATTATAAAGTCTGTTTATGGCAGCAGTCCACAAGGCAGGTTTGCTCTTCTTAGAGGAGCATGTTTTGGTCTTGTCTGGTATTGCCGAGTCCATTCAGCTGTATAGGTGTTTGTATAGAGCCTTGGTGTAAGTCTCTGCATAGGTGACTGGTTCCTCAGAGATGGAAGGAGCTATGAAGCCATTCAATTATGTCTGCAGGAGGCTGTAATCAGCTTTGGAAATGTTTTTTCCTCTGTTCACAGCTGGGGGGTGGTCAGGGGGAATGTGACTTCAAAAGTGACTGCTCTGTGGTCGGATCTTACCAGGGAAGGTGACACTACAGGGGACTACAGGGATCACCCATGTTTGTCAGTACTAGGTCAAAGATGCTGTCACCCCTTGTGGGGTTGCCAACCAGCTGGTAGTAGGCATTTGATTTGACAAAGTTAAGATATTTTTGGGCAAGAGCATTCTGGGATGAGTATTTTTTTCCAGTCTATGGTTGGATAGTTAAAGTCACCCAAGATCGGGGTGTTAGTTTGAATCTTGATGGAGTCAAGTAGATCCGGAGTGCGTATCATGATTCATGGATGGGGGCCTATAGCTGGCTAAGACTTGGGTAGGTGTCTTGTCTACAGTTAGCTGCACTTGAAGTGTCTCGTGCATCATACTGTTTGATCAATATGGAGGTGTGAGTATCTTTGATGTATATTGATACACTGCCTCCTCTAGCTTTATTCCCCTCCATTTGGTGTGTGCATGGCCTGGAAAGGCTGGGATGCTCTCTACAGCTTTAAACCAGGTTTCAATGACTGCACAAATTTCAGCATCTTCTAAGGTTAGGAATGCTTCCAGTGAGTGGAGTTTCAAGTTAAGGCTCCTAGCATTCAGCAGTATGACCTTTAAGTTACATTCTGAAAAAAATTTTACGTTGGAAAGTTGGTCTTCATTGCACTGCCTAAATAAGCTCTATGGGGGAGGCAAGTGCCTTTGCCAATAACCTGAAGCACAGGGGAGACAGATGAAGGCTGTCTCTGGCAAAGCATTGAGGCCTATCTGTCATTTCATCTCAGGCTGTCAGGTATTGGATTCCCCTGGAATGACACCAGAAACTAAGCTAATTATTAAAGTCATTCATTGTCTGTTTATATTAAGGCTTCATTTTTGGTGAAGGTAAGATGCTGTTAAAGGCTAAGGACATACCTGCCTGGGACATGTATTCAATGAGCTCGATCATGTCTCTCTTCTTATAGTCCAGAGAGGTACGTCTCAAGTCATTTACACCAACATGGACAATGACAGGGAAGTAAATAGCGTGGGAAGAAATAGCCAAGGAATTGTTATGGCTAAGCTTGTATAGGCCCTAGGACTGATAGCCTAGTACCAACCTATGAACCTATGATGGAGTCATAGCTGTGCCTCTTGTTGAGAGACTTGAGTGTTTGTGTGATATGGTGAATTCTGGCACCTGACAAGCAACTCATTGTGATTTTCTCCTTATTGCATGGTGAGGGGCACATATGTGTGTCTTACAATCAAGTTTCCTATGACTAATATGTTGGGTTTAGTCACTGGCCTTAGAGCTGTGAAGGCACTGGTGTGTGTACTATGTGTGTTGTGCAATGTGGTGTCCTCTGGAGTGTGCATGCAATTTTGATTAGGAGGTCTCTTGGGTTTTGGTATGTTACTGGTGAGAACCTCCCTGTATGTGGGTGTGTGTTGTGGGGGAGTGGGGTGTGTGTGTTTGTGCTGACAACCTTCTCTGTACCAGATGTACTGGCTTGTGAGTGAGAAAGCATGGATTCTATGTTATCAGTGTAATTGCATCCCTTGCAAATTGTGTTCATGGTTGCTTGGAGCAGAGGGTTGTCTGTGTTACACGAGGCAGTTGCTACACTGCCACAGGATGCCCATGTCAACCAGACTGGCTGGAGAAACCACAGGGAAGCTGCTCGAATATAATTGTCAGAATATGAAGCATCACCCAAGGAGAGGTACTGGGGGTAAGAGCTGAAAGGTCTGAGAGGTGTATATAGCTAGGTGTGAGTGCCTGGGGGATGGGCTTAGTTCAGAGTTCTGACTGCCAAGAGGGACCACACAACTTCTGGATCACTTAAACGCTGTTAAGGGGAAAATTTAAGAGGGAATACCTCAATAGTGGTTACCACAGCACACCATCACTGCGCAATGCTCAAACAAGTGCAAGCCTGCACTAATGAGGGGTTTAAATGCCAACAAATCAGAAGCCTGAACTAAAAGAAGTATCCAATGGCCTCTCCACCTAATTGGTCTCACCGGAAAGGCTCTGGTCAGCACACTACTTTCACTAGGATGCCAGGGGGTTCATTCTAGCTAAAAATGGCAGAATAAAGTGTTCAGAGAAGAACAAGATGTCCTAGTGCAGCAAATTTGTATCAGGGCTATACTACTTGCAGCTAGATTAACTTAACTAATTAGAACAGCATTAGTTTGCAGTGCAGAAAAACACTTAGTGTAGTAACAGCAGTAAATTACTTAAAAAAAGAAATCCTTCACTCAGATAAGGTGTACAACAATGCAGTGAGCAGACAACAATAAATCAGTAAAACAAGTGCAACAGCAATTGAGTTATCGTTTGTAGATGGCTGGGATCCTGGATTCCTCTGGTGTCTCTGCTCTTAGTATGAGCACGGTTTAAACAAGCATTGAAGCAATAAGTATAATTTTTTTAATATCACCCCCACCTCAAGCTCTCTTCTGGCTATTTCTTTTTAAATACTGTTCAAAAATTAATCTGTCTAAATATCAGGAGATTGTCACTGCTCTTTTTCTTAGTGTAAGATAGGCTATATCAATATTTACAAAAAATGCAATGCTCTCTTGTAGTTTTGTGCCCAGATTTCATCAGGCAGACTTTTTGAAAAGTGATGACAAAATAGCATCTCAGCATCTGCATTTTGAAATGACTTGGTAGCCTTCTATTTTCTACTCTTTATGGGAAAGTCAAGCATTGTACCTAAACACGTTTCTTAGAGACAAACCAACAGCATGTTGGATTTATTTGCAGGAATATAAATAATTTTTGGTAGAATACATTTTACTATCCAGAATGTTTATGATAGTCTCTGGAATTCTGTAACATGCCTATCTCAATCACGCTAAGGATTATGTAGGTATGCTTCATAGTTCAGTGAAGTCCAAAACCAATTATCAATTAACTAACTAGAATTTATCAGCCTACTACTAAATATGAAAGTTGCTCACAAAAATGGCTGACATAGCAGAAAACGAGAAAGGGATGTAAAGATGGCGAGGTTTAGAAGCAGGGGTACACAATTCAAAATAAACAGAAAGACTGAGAGTGCAGGTATTGACACACTTGGGGAGCAGTGGAATTACTGACATATATACAAAATGAGGACAACGATTGTAGGCAGGACTGCACAACAAACAGGTAAAGGAGGTGGCACCCAAAGAAGTGGAACACCTGGAAAACCATAACAGAGGATAGCATAGCATGTCTGCACTGCCTGGGCTAGAACAATGTAGCTGTTAATCAGTATCCAAACCACCCTCCTTGTTAGGCCCCTGATGAGGTGGTGAATAAAGCTAAAAAGTTATATGACTCTGTAAGCTGCATGAAGATCCACTTTAGGCAACTGATGCAGGACCTTATATCACAAATGGGAGGAGAGGAAATGCACAATTTTTCCTAGGAACAGGCAACCATTTGTTTTTGAGAAGGAAAGATGGGAAGTAAGGTAAGGGTAAAAAAAAAAAGAGATGGAAACAGGTTCTTCTCCAGGCAGCTGATGCAGATTCCCTCCCATACATCCACACATTGAACCGTCCCCAAATTAAAAGTATACCCTAGCCTACATAGTATTTTGAGCTGTCACATGCAATAGCACTTGTGAGGCCATTGATGAAGTTATTGCTGAAGTTATTAGTACAACTGAGGCCCAGGCCCTATACAGGCCCAGATGGCCTGCACCTGTCACCCCTGAGATTCCGGATACTGGCTAAGATTCTTGCTGCCCCTATAGTGCCTTTTTAGGCAAAGTTCAATTGAGAAATTCACCACCATAACAGGAACAGGCTAGCAAAATCTGAGGGTGATGCTACTCAATGCTAGAAGTCTAAATCTCAAAATGCACTCACTTGAGGCACTCCTTAAAATGGAGAACATCAATATCTGTGCAATGACTGAGACCTGGTTCAAGGCTCCAGAGAGCACCCCTGCACTACCAGGCTATAACTCATACAACACTTTTCAGCCATGTAACCAGGACTGGAACACCAAAGGTGGAGGTGTGTCCATATTAATTAAGGATATCTACACATCCAGGTTAGTTGTTCAGCATAATGCAGCTGAGGTTATCCAAGTGCACCTAACTCTGGGCAAAACTGCAATCAAAATTGTAGCTTGCTACAGATCCCCCACCATGCCCCAGGATTCCCACTCCATTTTTCTTGATGTACTGGAAAATATTAGGGTTCAACCAAACACCCTAATAATGGGCAATTTCAATTACATACACTAAAAGAATCACAGGACTGAAGCAGATGCCCTACGCTGACCGCCTTAAAAAACTCCAGCTATACTCTGTCTCATATTGTCTACTCAGAGGCGATCTCTGCTTAACATACAATGCCATGTCAAACCCATGGCTGATAGCCTAGTACCTAGCTACCTATGAGCAGATAAGCCCATGTCTAATTAGAAAATGCCACTGTGCAGTATGTCTGTGTCATGTATCCTACTTCTATCTGTTTGAACCAAAAACCCTACTAATACAAAGCTTTGTATTGCTGTCCTACCAGATGTTACCTCATTAAGCTCTTATGGGTTCATGGTTCATGGGTAGGTACTAGGCTATCGGCCCTAGGGCCTATACAGGCCCAGCCAAAAAGGTACCCTGGCTTTTGCCACCCAAGAAAATCATTTTCCTTTGCCACTGTCGAGCAGAGTCACAGAAGTGATCCCCGGGGTGAATTTCCTATTTCACATCCAATCATCAACATATATATATATATATATATATATATATATATATATATATATATATATATATATATATATATATATATATATACACACACACATACACATACAAATATATACGTATACATATAAATATATATATATATATATATATATATATATATATATATATATATATATATATATATATATATATACACACACACACGCACACACACACACACACACACATATATATATGTAGATATATATATATATATATATATATATATATATATGTTTATGTGAATCCCTATCAGATGACTGAATTGCCTAAAATTCGAAAATCATATGGTCCGAACCATATGATTGAATTTTTGGAAATTTGAACATTAAAAAAATAAATAAATGAATCAATACATGACATATTTTCTTTTTTAACATTTTTACACTGGGCAAGCCCCCTGCACCCCCTACACTCCCTGCAAATTAACTATACCAACTCCAAGATCGCACTACAGTGAGGAAAGGGAAAAAAGTCATGATCTGTGCCATACCGTGATCTCCATATATAGCTATACATTTATATTTATATTTATATTTATATTTATATTTACATTTATAGCTATACATTTGCTGGCAACTGTCACTGTGCAGCTCAATTCAATTTTTAATTCCACTTGTAGTATTTAACAGACAGTAATATACGCAGATATTAACACCTCTAGAGATACACACTCTGGCAGTGTGCACATATTCACTGTATAGTGAATACTAGCAAAACAATTATTCTTGTTCAACCTCAGCTAAAATGCTGCTCCATTCTCCTCCGGTAAAAGAGGGTGTTCTTTGAAATAATCTCCTAAACTACAGGGGGAAAGAAAAATGCTAAAAAAAATCATAAACTAAATGTTCAGCGCTAACATATATTAACTAAAAGGCAGTTTAAATGACAGTCAGTTAGTAGAAGTATTGACAGTACATCTCAGGGCCACTTGCTCTTAGCTGTTCTTCCCATTGGTTAAAAAGGGTGGGATGGTACCCTCCCAGGTCGCTGTAGTGCTTACAACACTTCTTACCATAGCGGGGAATGTCACTAGCATCAGACACTACCCTGGCAAGATTGTGCCAGGCATCCACTTTATATTCTGTGTCTCATAAAAGATTCCTATCAGGAACTTTTAGTGGTCTCTAAGTAGCAAGAACAGAATGACCTTGGTTTCTTTGCCTCAGCACAGGAGATCCCTGCCAAGATGAGTGCCCTTAGAAGCCATTGCCATTCACCAGACCACTGTCATTGTCATGCATGTAATGCACAATATCAGGCAGCTGGCTAATGCAATCAATAACAGTGTCATCATTGCTTAGTGAGTAAAAGGATGGCATGGCATCACATGGTGTGAAACCTGGCATTGAATATGTCATTTAGCTATACGCTGCTTAACTCTTTTGCAGATTTGTTCTTTAGTACCTCTGTAGGGTTCAAAAGTAAAATATATTTAGCCAGGTCCCTGCAGGAGTTATTAACATGCCTTTGTATGCTCATTTTGATTCTTGTGCACTCATGAGATTTCACATAGGTGAGAGAACCACTTATCCTAGCATCAGTCATTGCTACCAAGAGAAAAAAATACATAATTAAGGCACATTCTATAGACGGTACCTCATTAGCATGATTGAAAGACTAGAAGATTCAAAATTGTCACATAAGCTCATCCAGGTCCTATGGGCCTCATCATGATACACAGGATTGCTTAGGTGAGTCTAAATAAGCTTACTGAAATTTTTCAAAGCTAGACTTGAAACTCTTTTGTGCTGGAAAGATTGAATTAATATCACATGCTACCATGCCACTACCTTTGCCTAAGAATTTTCCTGAAACTATGCACATTTTTTATATTGTTTAAGGTGCATTCATGCTAGAAGTGCAAGGGGTGTATTACTTTGTTTGTGTACATTATCATGGCAGGGTACATAGAAAGTTTCCATGGGGTACCACAAAAACCTGCAATGAATTTAGTATTAGTATGTCTCTAAACACAATCCATATGTACTTGCAGGCCAGTCACAGACATTTTCATAGGTTGCTGGTATGACGGTTGTCTTAGGGCATGCACAGTGTTTAACTAAGTCCAAGAGATGAACTGTAACACTGTGTCAGCTTAAGCAGCATACTTGCAGGCCCCAAAAACGCCACAATACATTTTATTTTCAGCAGAAGTCAACACATTCCTGGCATTTAGCAAATTGTTGACTTCATTGATATACTTTTTTGCCTCAGTAAGATTCTGTTTAATTATGCCTTTCTGGTGTACATCACTATATGCAGATAAACAGTACACGTCCATGAAATATACCTGTTGGCTATGATTCACATAGCCTGAGGGAATTTTATCCTGGTGGATGTGTAACAGTTATAATGTTCATATGTGGAATATTGTGAGAGGCCATTTCATGTTGTCTCTATGAAGATTCCACTTTTTTCCAGGGGTTAGGTCGAGTAAGACCTAAGCAAATACACCTGTCTATGCATACCCTGCAACTGTGTGAGTCTCCCACCATATATATATATATCAAGGCCACATAGTTCTTGCCATGCTGACACCTTACACTTTAAAATTTTGTAGACATATATCAAGCAATGAAGAAAAAATTCTCATATATTGTCTATGTTTGTATTTCAGAGCACTATAAAATTAAAAAAAAAGGTTCTCTAATGCAGAGAATGACATCCTGCTACAGGCCATCTGTCTATAAAGTCAATGTATGATCATGCATGACAGATTTGATTTGCCCTTTTGTGACTGTGCATGATGGGACATAACAAGTTCATTGGTAATGGCCTGGCATGCAGTCCAGTAAACATTCGTGATCCATAGCAGTTTTCCTATTCTCCAGCGAGCACATTCTGTTTAAGTGACCTGTTCAAAATCACATGGCAGACAAACGGCAAATGGAGACTGAAGGAATAAAATCCTTAAGTCCAGCTAACAGCTTATAACCTTCATTCTCTGCATTGACTGCTGACAATTAATGAGAACAGGATACATGATAAAGTAAGGTGTCAGGCTACAGACATGATATGTGCTGCAAGAGATCAGGCTACCAGTGCAGCACAGGAGCAGAGGGCAATGGAAGGTGGCACATTAACAAAACTACAATTAACAAAGATGGTGCAATTCCAGGCATCTCTGCATGTGCATTTGGGCAGTTCCAGTCTTCATGATGTAGACCTGGATATTATTGCAAGGCTTTGCTGACCACCTAAATATATGGCTATGTATTAACATGGATAAATGTCTGTCATAGAAGGTCAATGTGCAGCTATTCTAGGGGCTAAAACTTCCTTTTGTAGGAACATCAAGGCTGCTGGAGCACAGGCCACCAGCACAAGTTATGTTAACTATTAATTTCCAATACCATATATTAGGTAACATTTTTTTTCATTCACTGGGTTTAATGGTGAAGGCTCTTCCACAGTTTGGTGATGTGCTTTGGTGTTTTCACAGGTGCAACATTATCAAGTTTCTCCACTATAGATTTACAGCAACCTGATTTCAGGGAACTGTTTAGTTCTGATGATGGTTGGAGCCAAATCATGGCATGGTTAGGGGTCATAGTGTTAGTGTTGGACACTGTCAATGAAATCTCCCCATCCTGAGACCTTCAATGGACACAGCTTTTGTATCTGTGTAAGGTACACAAGGACAGGTAGATGCACACAGATAAGACTGTGAAGAGATATCCTCATCTGTTAGCATACTCACCACAGGTTAATGCAAGGTCCACTTAGCAAGATGAAGAAAGGGGTGGACATCATTCCAGTGAGCATGCACACCATGGGTACCATCTATCACTCAAGCTTGGTGTATGAATGACTGCTACACAAATTTTGTGCAGGACATTAATACAGAGAAAGGCTGCCAATAACACAGGCCTTGAGGGTAGTATCTGGTCTGTGTGATCACCTCCAAGATTGCATGGGGCACACATACAACGTCGTGGACTGTGATTCAGGGAGTTTGCATGTAACAGGTTCCCCTGTGTGGCCAGATAGATGGTTGATACAGTTTCTATGGCTGGCCCATCTCTGTCTCTGGTGTGGAGGTTCACAGTGGAAGAGAAGGTCACAGTTATGCACTCATAGTTTAACAACCTCCACTCGAACATCCATTGTTGATAGAAGTACATTGCAACTTGGATATCCATGCAGGCAGGATGTTTGTGTTGAGGTTACCCATGACAATTGCCATAGCATGTAGTCAGAGAACAACCATCATCTTGGCATGGTATGGATTGTGTCTGTGACTGTTATAGGAGATGTGGATAGTGACACATCTGGTGTGTGAACATATCTACGTGAGTGCCCTGGACCTGTCTACCAGATTTTTGAACAGTGCTGTAACATCTGCAAGGAGTTAGTCAGACTTCTGCACTGCACATCTCCACAAACTCACACAGCAGTGGAGACAGCATCCAATACGTCACCAGTACACCCCAATCCCCCAACCCAACAACACACAATTGACTCACATCACAAAGTATTGTTCAAACATACTACTACCCATGCAATTAACCACTTGATGGCACTTGACACTGTGGCCTTCCCCATTTCTGCATATAAGGACAATTGTGCCCTGTCCCCTGTTTTTGTTACTTGGCTAACCTATGTGTGAAGGACAGTGTGGCCAGTCTCTGCATGACATAACACAGCCTGTGGATAGGTTTGCAGGCATCATTTTACTATTTTGTGTAATACTGTATTCTGTCCCAGACCCTGCTTCTTTGTCAGTTCCACTGCATAGTATACCTCCCTTCATTTGGCATAGACCTGTATTGCAGTCGGCTGCCCAATGGGGTCATCATCAGATACTTTCTGCACTGCCAAGTCTGGGATGTCCTGCTAAACAATGTGTCTTCCCTGAAGTAACTGCTTACATCTAATGATGTTGCATAATATTCCAGTGACTAAAAATATCTTATTGCATGTGCCAGGGTCATACTGCAGGGCACACCTGGATAAATCTAGACAGCAGAAATGAGTCTTCAGAAGATCTCCTTATGGTTGATATACCTTCTTCCCTGCTCCTATGGTGGGGTCTTTATTGCAATGTGAACACAGTCTATGGCACCCAGTACCTGAGAGAAATTGACTGTGCCATAAAAGGCCTTCATGTTGGTGGTTTCTCCTCTGTGGTACATAGAAACTGCATATGCTTCCCCACATGTTGTAGCATGGCATCAGAGACCTGGTAGAGAATCTTTGATGCAGATGCTTGGCATACACCCAAAGAATCCCCCTTTGGTCAATGAAAGCTACATTTACTTAGCATTCTCAAAGCCACACATACCTTGGAATCCACATGGATAGGTACTTCATGCATTCCACAAGCATGCATATGAGGGCAACACATCTGAATCAGCTTATGCATGGTCTCTGTCCAGTCAGTAAGGGTCATGACTCAGTGTCATGGGGGGCATGCTAGATTAAGTGTAGATGAAGGGCATGGTTGCTGAGAGTGACAGCATGCAACACTGTGGTTACCACAAGTGAGTACAGCCTTCTGTGTCTGTAGATTTGCTAGTGTGGTAGTGAACTTTAATGGTTTCCTGCTCTGTCTACCATAACACTACATTTTTGCTGTGGTGATCACCTCTGGAGTTAATGTCACTCAGTACAAAATATATACATTTCTTAATCTCTGCCATACTGTTTACCCTCATTTGCATTCATCACTGCCCTGATTTTAATACTGCTGCTCATTACCATGTCAGTATGCTTTCATTTGCATATTAGGCATGCCATGGAATGTCTCCGATTTCAATTCAGATTTCAATACTCATGCGTAGTGTGTCTCTGAATTACCCGGGTCTATGACACTGGATCAGAAACTGATTTAATTGAATGGCTTTTATATCGAAAATGCTATTGATAGAAACCAGTTTTGTGGGGCGGCTTTTCCCCTCACACTCCCCACTAAATATATTTACCAACTCTGAGATCACACTACAGTGAGGAAAGAGCAAATTTTCTGATCTTCACTGTACTGTGAACTCACAAAACCTATTTCTATCAATGGCATTTTCAGTGTAAAAGCCGTTCGATGAAATCAGTTTTTGATCCAGGGTCATAGACCCAAATTACCCCACCCCCACCCCCAACACACACACACACATTATGCATGCCCACTCATCATACAAGATTACATACTACAACATAAAAGATGTTTTTGAATCACAGGTAGTTTTTTAGCACAATGTATGAAATTGCCTGAAAACTCTCTCTATATGCAATCACATACAACAGTTAGTTATACTTATTTCTGGGATGATTTTGTTTCAGGACTGAGTGCATCAGCATGGCAGAAATCATTGTTAATGTTACTTCACTTTTTATTAGGCAATGCTGATGCTTGCAGTGATGTTTCTTCCTTCCAATGAGGAAAATAAATTTTACAATGATGCAAAAAGATGTTTCAGGTATTTTGAACTGGCTGAGTGATCCTAGCCTTTCTACAATTGCCATTAATCTCTTCAGTTTTGCCACTCTATGGCAGAGAGCAATAAAGCTCTTACTGTGACCCGGATGACCAGAACTGACTTCCAACCAAGATGCCATAGCTGACGTGGGCTTTAGTGACTGAGAATGAAATGCTGGTTTAGCCATCACTGGGGAGGGAGGTGATCTGTGTGACTGTAATATCAGCAGTTAGTGCAAAGAAAGGTGCACACTGTGCAGCATAATAGCAGCCAAAGGCTACTTGGCTCTGCCAAGCCACATCTACAAGATAGCCTTTGTGGTTGGCATAGACTCGCAATGGAAGTTATAGCAAGTCCTCATGTTTGTGAACAGGAAAGACAGCTATGGGAAGAGAGTTACGATCAGAAAAAGGAAAATTCCATAGAATTGCCTTGCCGAAAACTGTACCTTGGTTAGATCATATCTGATAATACAGAATGAATGCTCTTGGTCACAGGTAGTTGGTGCAGATCCCTTCCCTTTCTTCCATGCCTGTATATACAATTCCTGACATTGTGCTGTGACAACTCTGTACACAACAGAAACATAAAATTGATTATGGGTTCAAAAGAACAAGCATATGATTGTGAATGGTTCAACAGTCCTTAGATATTAGCATGTCATCTCTTCTCCCTCCTTAGCTGGTAGAGTGCAGGTCTGGATTTTCTAGTATTAGGACTCTGTAACCTGTCAGAAAAGGCAGAATCCTTTATGCTAATCAAGTTGCTTTTTTTAACCAGTTCATAACAATCTGCAAATAAAATATTATGCAAACATCTTTATTGCAAATGTAAAGCTTCACATTATAATCAAGTATTGTGTCATTTTCTAAGAAATGTGAAAATGGAGCTGCGTAGTTTGTATTGTACATCTTACAGCCTATCGAGTTATGACAAAACATTTATATACAGTGGTTATCCAAGAGATTAGGACCGATCGTCATGCAGGGTACAATAATTATTTGTGAATATAACACGAACAGTAGAGTGGTGTAGAATTTCAACCACTTTTTATTTCAAACAACGTATTACAGTATATGGTTATTGTGATAAGATGTACTTTACATGTTTGCAGACTAGAAAATGCCAACCTAACCTGTTTGTTCAAAATCCTGTTGGGTCATTCAGTGTACTGTCAAACAGCAGTGAGCATGTCCAGTCAGGTCTATTAAGTGGACTGCATACTCCAAGCATCCTTTTACTACAGTACATCAAGCTGCCTTGCTTTGGCTTTCGATGCTGCCTGCGACATTTAGTGTCCCAGACTTCCCAGCTTGTCTGGTTCTTAACATTTATATGAAAATGATTTCCAGCATTATCTACAGTTAAGAAATAATCCGCATCTGTAGTAGATCATGCTTGATGGAGATGGCTGCTTCTAATTATAGAACATGAATTCCTGTTACGGCTGCATTGAATAACAAAGCAGTTTGAGACTGAACTGCCTTAAAGGTCACCTGTACTGCTCCTGGAAAATTGTTTTGTATCTGGCCCTCACATATAGTGCTGAATGGCTAAATGGCTAAACAATATTTAACTATTAAGGTAAGGGAGTTTCCAGAATCACTAAGCAGGAATGGAAACATTATAGTTTAACTAAACAGTGTATGTCTGTACCTAAAACTGTTCAGCAATGAGTCAATGTTTAACAAATCTAATATTACAGATGAACTATTCCTTCAGCGGTAATGGTACTGCTTATTTCTAAAATCCATATTGTTAATCGTTTTATCACACTGGATTGTTTAGATATGGAAAATATATCTTACTCTTTATGTGCCTATTTTGCTCTTAACTCTTACACACTATTTTTGTTAATCATCAGACTTTTCAAGAGTTTATTGATTTTCTATTAGGATTCTTATAGCTACTTTAGGTTTCAGTTCTCCCACAATCCATGGCAACATATCCACACTTAAGAAGAATAAGAAGAGTGTGAACCTATAATGGGGAGAAACACATCACCATCATATCCTGGTGAAAGAATTTGCAAAGTTAATATATTTTTTCTTAGTGCATTATTTCATGAAGTATGATGTTTGCAAAGGTAATGTTCTATTATCTACAATGTTTTGTGTTTTAGTACACAATGTGTTGGAAAATTAGCAAATGATCTGAGATATAGCTTGTGGTGATTTATTAACTGTGTCTGAATAGCATACTTCAATTCTCACTGAGGTTTCAGAAAATCAGTATTAAAGCTTTATTATATTCTTCAGCTGCATCCTGTAAGAAAAACACTAAAGGTCATTTAGGATGAAATAATTGTAAGTCAAGTTAGTAACATGTATAGAAAAATGATAAAGATGGACCCCCCCCAGATTTAATAAACTCCATGTAGATATAGTGCAAGGCCTGCATGGAGTGAATGGTGTCCGTGTCCATGAAGGTGCATTACTGAAGAACAGCTGTGTACACAGTTACTGAATCAGTGCTAAGGGGTGGGTTACAGTGCTTGGAGATGTCTAACACACCCCCTGCACTGTCAAAGTGCTGGACAGCACTAAAATAGTAATATAAAAGTATGCCCACAGCCAGTTCTGCAATGGATATTAGGGGGGTGCATTACAGTGTCCGTAACACATCCCCTACACTTCAAAGTTCCATATGGCATTAAAATAGTAATATAACTGTTTTTCCACAGTCAGTTCTGCAATGGATATGTAGGGGGTGTGTTAGAGTGTCTGTAACACACACCCTGTACTGTTAGAGTGCCAGATGGCACTGAAATTAAATGTGAAAATGTCAGTGTCCCTTTATTTATCTTACTTTTTTATTTATTTATTTTTTTTGTAGGTTTGGACAGCGCGGCACAGTGGTTAGCAATGAACATGTGCCAGACATCTAAAAATAGAAACTGGATGCTTTTAAATTTTATACAAAAGGTCAAGTTTAAACATAACTGAGTGGGTTTGTGTGGGGTGGCACGTTGCTCAGCAATTCTTAAATGTAATGAAAAGATATATAGAAATGTATAGCTGAAATCTTTACATCCAAGTTTGCTGAATGGTTAGAGTCATGCTTTCGAATGCACTAGGTGCATATTTTGAATACCCAGACAGGCCATTAATCATTTGTACATCAGAATGCATTTCAATATACATTTTTATTTTTTCATTGACATAGTTATTGATATATGTTAACTGGGTTAGTGCAGCTGGTCCAGAATCCCAGTTTCAATGGCGATATGAAGTAAAAATACCCAGTTAAACACAACTGTCCAATACAGTACAGTCACACCTCAAGGTAACATAATTAAAATACATAGTGTTAGGTCACGTAAAGTAAAATACATACACATAATAATAAAGTATCAATAATGAGTAATTAATGTCAATATATATATTTTTTTATTAATTAAAAATCTTGTTTGCCCATAGCTAAGTTTTGCTAAGCACTGCTAAGCCAAGCTAAGCAATGCTTGAACAGGACCTTTTTTTTTTTTTCTAGCAGTACTTAGCAACGCTCAGCTCCCGCTTAGCTGGTTTTAGCATTGCCAAGTAGTCCCTTTTAAGCAGTCATCAGCTCAGCTCAGTAGGTTTGCGTGATGCTAAGTGGAGGTAAGCATTTTTAAAAAAGGCCAATGGTGGCAAAGGGTGGGAAAACAGCCTTATTTAAAGTGAACAGGTGAGAATTTTGGAATTTTATAACTGCAGGAGCTATGGCAGGAGTCAGAGAGGGAGCATGCTTTTGGGCACAGCTCTGGGGCATGTTGGGGTCCAGGGTTATGGTTGGGCTCCTTGTCAAAGACTATGGTGACAAACTGTTGCAGGGCTAGTACCAGGGCTCTGAATACAAGTTCGAGGCCTGGGACCATCTGGTACATGATCTCATCAATGCTACTGGAATCTCCCACACTAGTGAGCATGTGCATCATCATTATGATGACCTGAAGCAAAGGAAGGGAGAGGTCTTGGCCCAATGGATCCAAGATGCACGGGACTGGAATGCCCCAGAAGTCTGTAAGTATAGCAGCCAGTGATTTATCAAATTGTAGTATGAATAAAATGGAAAAAAAATAAGGGTAATGCTGCTCAACGCCAGAAGTCTAATTCTCAAAATGCAGACTCTCAAAGCACTCCTCAGTATGGAGGACATCGATGGCTGTGCAGTAACTAAAACCTGGTTCATGGCTCCTGAGAGCACCCCAGCGCTACCAGCCTATACCTCGTATCATGCTTTTCGGCCCCAAAACTCAGGCCAAACCAAAAAGGGAGGGGGAGTGTCCATATTCATCAAGGACACCCTCACCTCCAGGTTAGTGGCAACACATGAAGCATCAGAGACCATCCAGGTGCAACTAACCATAGGCAAAACTGCTATACAACTGGTAGCATGTTACAAACCACCCTCCCAATCTCAGGAACCCCACATAGCCTTCCTGAAGACATTGGAGGACATGAATGTCTCACCAAACACCATCATATTAGGAGACTTCAACTACCCTAACATAGACTGGGTGCATTATTCTAGTCCAAACACCCTAGCCCAAAGATTCTTGGAATTCATAAATTCTAACACAATGGAACAGCTAGTCATCTCTCCCACAAGGGGAGATAATATACTAGACCTGATCATCACAAACATGGGGACAAAGTGCTCCACACCGGAAGTATACCCTTCACTAGTGAGATCTGACCACAAACTAATCACCCTGGATATACATATCCCACCTCCACCCCCAACACAAAAGACTACAGTGAAAAACTTCTCAAAAGCCGACTTTACACTTCTTAAAACTGAGATGGTATCCTTTAAGCCCACTGGGACAGTGGAAACCACATCCCACAATGCAGAATCCTTCACAAATGCTTTCTACGGACATCTCCAAGAATGCATGGATCATGCAATCCCAAATAAAACCAAGACCCTCTCCACCAAGGGCAGGCATCCTGTTTGGTGGACCCCAGCCATAAACAAATTGTATAACAAAAGAAGGAAGCTACTGCACGTCAGAGCAAAATTCCATAAAGAGAAGGCATCTCTGATCAGCACTAGTAGAAAGCTACATTCTCTCATAAAAACATCCAAGGCCAACTTTGAGAGAAAAATCGCTATGGACACTAAAGAAAACCACAAGGCCTTCTTCAGCTATGTTAAAAACCTGGGCGGAAACCCTCAGATATGTTCAGAGTTAGTTCACAATGACAAAAAATACACTGAACCCACAGATATTGCCAACAGTCTGGCAGACAGGTTCAGTGCAAATTTCTCCCCTCCCTCACCCCCAAAAGAAGAAATACTTATCCCAGCTGAATACAACCTCCCTGTCATCTCAGATGTCCAGGTGAGAACCGCCCTCAGCAAAGCTAAAAACACAGCATCAATGGGACCTGACAGTATCCCGGGTTGCGTGCTATGTGAACTCCAAGAGGAGCTAAACCCGCACATAATAATGCTATTTAAGCTTAGCCTTACTACAGGATATGTACCTGAAAACTGGTGTACAGCAACAGTAGTCCCACTCCACAAAGGAGGCACCTCTACTGACCCTGGTAACTACCGCCCTATAAGCTTAACCTGCCTGGTCTGCAAAGCTATGGAAAGAATCATTATGGAACTAATAAACAGAGACATTGGGGACTTACAGACACTTGATCCCACCCAGTTTGGCTTTGTAAAAGGCAGATCCTGCCTTTTAAACCTGGTTGACTTTTTCAAAACAGTCACTAGAGCCATTGACGAGGGCAAAGCAGTCCATACAGCCTATCTGGACTTGGCTAAAGCTTTCGACACAATATCCCACTCTGGCATCATAGACAAGCTCAACAGCTTAAATGTAAATCCATATGTCACAAGATGGGTGGCAAACTGGCTAAAGGATAGAACCTATAAAGTCAAAATCACTGGAGCCATGTCAGACTCAAAGCCAGTGACAAGTGGTGTCCCACAGGGCTCTGTCCTGGGACCCCTCTTGTTCGGCATTTATTTCTCAGATGTGGAAGCAAACATGGGAGGGTTGTGGCTGACAAAGTTCGCAGATGACTGCAAACTAGGCACCATAGTCGATACACCAGATGACACATACATCCTACAGAAAGGCCTCACTGAAACGGACAACTGGTGCCGGAGTCATGGCCTTAAACTAAATGCCAAAAAATGTATAGTCATCCCCTTTGGGAAAAACAAAGTGCCCACAAATTATCACATAAGCGGTAACCCACTGAGTATGGAAAAAGTAATCAGAGACCTGGGGACCCAAGTCGATAGTGACCTCTCATTTGACACCCACGTTGCCAAAGTGGTTAGAAAGGCTTTCTACCTTGCCCACCTTAGCCTGGGAGGCTTCCTTAGAATATAAAGAATTATTATGGCAGATTAGGTTAAACGCGACAAAACCCCCAGGAATGAATGATGCAATTAGTATTAAAAGTGTGTTAAAAATTAGACGAGCCAGGTTATAATAATATTTGTACATGATATATACATACACATACATTAACTATTTAATATTTAACATTTAATATTTAATATTTATACTTAATTTATTTATTTAGTTATTTATTTATTTATTATGTATGAATTATTTAATCAAGATTTAGTAATGAATTCTGGAAAGTTAAGGAATTCAAAGTGATCTCAAACATTATATGTATAGGGGGTATCAAGTTTTGTTTTTACCTTTCTGGCCTATTTTTGTCATTTTTTTGTTATTCTTTTAAATTGAACTGGACTTATTTGTAATATCAACCAATTTTTATAATTTTAACACACTCAACTGCTTTTATATATATATATTTGTTGTTACTATTTCATGTTTTAATATATGTTTTAATATTACTATTAATATTTCATGATGGCAGCTTATTTCAATGTATGTGAGGTAATATTAGTAGGGTGTGACAGTTCTTGTTTTTTAATACATTTTTGAATTATTTCTCTGAAAATATCTTTAGTTGATTTTTTATGGATTTTTAAGACTTAGGTTTTTAAAATAATTGATCCATTTTTGAAGCAACAGTCGATTTATTTTAAAGATTATTAACTGTTTCTTTACATTTAAGAGGTACTCACAAAATTGGTTGTCCACAAGTCTTACAAACACACAACTACTCAGTATTTTGCATTAGTGGCCATTATTATTGTAGGTAAAGTTTTGTTTTGCTTAATTTAGAATTGTGAATTAACCATGTATTTTACTACATACAGAAGTTTTTATTTGTTATTGTAGTAACAGCTTTGTAAGAAAGGTTTATGAAGCACTAGCACTTTAAAATTTATCTAACTGGTTTTTAATTGTTATGAACCAATTAAGGATGATTAATTGTTTGTATTATTTAAAGCTGAGCACATCCCTTCCATAAATTTGTTTTGATAAAGCCTGATATTTATCAGGCGAAAGCGCTTGTCTTACTGTCTTGTTTAAGGAGAGAATTTGTTTTTAAAATAAAGTATTGGATTATTTGGCTGCTTCTACGGTCGTGGTTTGTACTTATTCCTGTTTTTTTTGTGCTACTGGTTTACTTAGAAAGACTTTCTACCTTGCCCACCTTATCATGAAGGGATTCACATCCAGATCAAAGGAGGTCATTGTGCCCCTGTACTCCTCCCTTATCAGGCCCATGATTGAGTACAATGCCCCATTTGGTATGTACCTCACCCAGCACTTGCAACAGCTAGAGAGACCCCAAAAGTACCTCACCAAGAGGATCAAGGGTCTCCAACATATGTTATATGCTGCCAGGCTAAAGAAACTCCAACTCTATTCAGTAGCATACTGCCTACTCAGAGGTGATCTGTGCCTGACATACAAGGCCATGTCCAATCAGGAATTGATGGACATGCTCCACCTCAAAAAATCCAAATCCATCAGAACCACGAGAGCTAAAGATTTGAACCTCAGCACAAATATGAATAGGACATGCTGGAGGGACAGATTCATAACTCAGAGGCTTCCCATACTCTGGAACGGAATCCCAGTTCATGTTAGGCAGAGCCCCTCACTGACTCTCTTCAAGAGAAATCTTGACGAGTGGATAGGAGATTGTAGGTTTACCCCAGGGGTCATCTCTGTGTCACTACTAGACAGAGGCACAGTAAACTAATCCTATTATGTAAGGGGGTCTTCACTGTGTCACTACTAGACAGAGGCACAGTATTCTAAATCTATTCTGTACACTTTTGTACCATTACATGGGGTGGCGAAAGCCACATCACTATGGCTAGGCTTATAAATGCCCCAGGGCAGATAGCCTAGTACCAAACTATGAAACTATGAAACTATAAGTATGCATAATGGTGTGTTTTCTCCCCACAGCTGCAGAGCAGAGGACTCGCAACTTGGAGGCCCATGCAGGGCACCTAGCAAGGATACCCTAACACTGTGGTGATTACAGATCTATCTTGCAGTATATAGAACAATAAATAAGAAAGAGTGCATTGGTAATTGCCAGTAGGTATATTCTGTTCTGAGCATACTGCAATGAAGGTGTTCTTAGACCCAGACTGATATAAGTGAGTAATGCCAGGCACTGTGCAATATAGATGAAGGCATCAAACATGCTACTATTGATGAAAGAAAGCTAATACTGTAGTAATAGTGTGTAGGAATAACATAAGTATACATTGTATTAATACTAAGTATCTTGTAATAAAGTACACCGAGATTGAAAATGTGAAATAAATGACATTCATTCATCTACAGGATATATAGTACAACTGCAGTCAGAATTGTGAATTAAATAAGCCACTGTGTCATGTCACTCTCAATAAAGCTTTTTTCTCCCAAGTGATTTGTGTATTCTGACAACAACCACAAAAAATAATAAAAAAATAAATATTAGCAGAAACAATGAAGAAAGACCAGGATCCCAAGAATATTGACTTTATTTCACTCTCTCTGATAACTCAGCATACACTGCCTTCTTGGAGTACACATTTCTTGAAAATAAACCACGTGTATTAAATATAACAACAACTTGACAATTAAATAATCAACTAATAAAATAATTAAAAAATACTTTTCTTAAAGCAATACATGCCAATTAAAATCAACATTCATCCCCTTAGGGAACAAAGCATCAAACTTTAATATATAAACTGCTTCTTTATAAAGAAGCTTGTTCTTACTAACACCCTCACCCAAAAAAAAACACAATCTACTTTCTCCAGAATAGTAGCTTGTAAACCATGAGTTTACAAGCTACTCATAAATAACTAAATGTATTTGTAATTTTTCAATGTGGAGCTTTTCTTCCCGGGCCTCTGCTGAGAAAGGGCCTTTTCGGCTCAGACACCCCCGGTTAACAAATGTAAACTAAACTAAAATAAATAAATAAATGAGTGGAACTTCCATGTGCTTCCAAGAAATGTTGTGCCACTGAGCTTTGTTCTTTCTTATTTATTATATTTTTATTTACTTATTTATTTATTTTATTTTACATTTGTTGACCGGGCTGGTCCAACTGGATATATGTCCATTTTCATCAGAGGCCCAGGGAGTAAAGCTCCAACGAACACAAATATTAATTATTTTACATGACTGATTCAAAAAATACAGGTACATCACAAATTTGTAGCAATTCTTTACATTTCTTTACATTGCTGGTTGACGAATGTTTATACATGAAATTGTTTGAGAAATAATACAGGAAGATGTTTGTAATGACATGAGATTAATATGTGAAAACACACTCCCTTTATAGGTTAACAGAGGAGCACCTACTTGGTAAAGAAAGAGTACCATGTACCCAGCGATAAGTGAGGAAGTTAGTCAGGATTAGCACAAGGGCATAACCAATGTGTTTTGAGGTATAGTTTCAGTTTGTTGTTAAAAAGTGTTATTGAGGAAAGCAAGGTCAGGTCACTAGGGAGTGAGTTCCAGGTTTTGCCAACAGTGTTAGAGAACAAGGAGTCACCAGCCATATTGTTGGTTTTGCTTATTTGCACAAGTAGTTTGTTTGATGAGCGTAGGGTCTTAAGATTATTGTAGGGGGTGATGTTCAAGTAGTCTTATTTTAAAAGCCCTTTTAGACTCCACCACATAAAACTTATTGCAAGGACACCTGAGGGCATAAATAATGCCCTCAGTGTAACATCTAAAATTCCCACATACTTCAAATTCTTGACCATTTGAAGTCTGAAATAGGGGTACAATAAATCTACATGCTTTGTGCTTGCCACATCCTATTACACCTCTATTACTTAGTGATTTATGTAAAATCTCCTTAGGACTTTGAAATCTAGATTTAACCAAAAAGTTCTTAATATTACGACCCACTCTATATGAAGCAACAAGCTTCATAGGCATCCAGGGACAGCCAACCTTTAAATTTGATAAAAATTGCCACTGTAATTGCACAACATCAAATAACCTTTTACAGAAACCACTATATGTAGTAACAAAATACATATTAGATTCAGATTCATTGTTAGTACATCTAATAAAAATCTCCCTTCCACTTACTGTTCTTATTTCGTCTGTATTCATTATTAAATTTAAGCCATACTTTAGAAATTAAATCTTTACCATAACCTCTCTTTTCGAACATCTCAAAACTATGTCCAACCTCTCTTAAAAAATCTTGTTCATCACTACATAACCCGAAGAGGCGTATGCATTCACCATACGGTAAAGCCTCTATCTGCCCTTCTGAGCTGGGAATTTCTGGTTAAAGGTTTATAGTGCCTGAATATTTGAACTGTATCTTACTGAAATTGGTACACCTTGTTTGCTGTAGCATAGACTAGATCCAGGCCTGCTGAATCTAGCTTTGTTTATATGCTTGTTGTTTGTTTTCTTGTTATTTCCCTGGAACACTGATTCCACCTAATACGCGGCTTCTCAGCACTTCTGTGGATCACTAGTGATATCTGCATTGCTTACTGTACTTATTTCCTTGTTTCACTTGAAAGAAAGTTACTGTTTGTCATTTTTGCATTTAAGTTATCTGTAACACATTGCACTTAAGTTTCCTGGCACTTGCTCACTAAAGCAATTATATAAGTCAGCACTAAAAATTAAAAGCACTACACCCTCACTCCCCATTGGCCCTTGTTTTCAATTATTAAGGAATTCTCAATATTATTCTAGCATGTCCAAAGGACAGTTGTCAATCTCATCTCCAGTCCAGCAGGTGAATCTGGGAATCTTGAGGCAATGTTACAACTGCCTCATGTACACAGACAACCCTCTCCTCCTCCCAACAAATTCCAACACATGTGAGAGATGCAACCATATAGCCAAACTGGTGGCTAAGCTCTCTCAACTCAGTACTGGCATAACCAGTCAGGAGGAGAAGGAAACCACACTCACTACAATTCATGTCTCACATAGACCTACCACGACAGCAAACCAAACACATAATCACACAAAAACATACTCAGAGGCTCTAAATAAAGATCTGGGTAAGCAGCAGAGACCTCCAAAGCAGACAACCAAGCAACTGCTACCCCAAAACAAAACACGTACAACACATATCTCACAAAGCCAGTGTGCCAAACAGTCACAGCCCTTAAGACTAAACAACACACCTGATACACTTGTAATAGGTGACTCTATCATCAGGCACACTGACGTCCCGCTCACCAGGCTGAACAAGGAGAGGGTCATGGTGAGCAGCCTGTCGGGCGCTACGATCCACCACATAACACAAGCACTCAGGTCACTCCAAGGCAAGTACAAATATGACTCAGTCATTGTCCATGCTGGTGTGAATGACCTGAGACGTACCTCCCTAGACTACATGAAAAGAGACATAAAGGAGCTCTCTGAGCATGTAGCCCAGGCCGGTATGACCCTGACCTTGAGTAGCATCTTACCCTCACCAAGAATGATGCCACAATATGAAGACAAGATGATCAATTTCAACAATTGGCTTAAGTACTGGTGTCATTCAAAGGGGATCCAATGCCTGTCAGCTTGGGATGATATGCTCGACAAGCCACGATGCTTCGCTAGGGACGGCTTGCACCTGTCACCCCTGGGCTTTCGGATATTGGCAAAGGCTCTTGCTACCCCCATAGTGCCTTTTTTAGGCAAGGCTCAAAAGACAAACCCACCTCCATAGGTATCACAAGGGATAAGAAACTAAGAGTAATGCTACTCAACGCCAGAAGTCTAAACCTCAAGATGCTCACACTCGAAACTCTTCTTAGCATGGAGAACATCGATATCTGTGCAGTAACAGAAACCTGGATCAGGGCTCCCGAGGGCACCCCAGCACTACCAGGTTATACCTCATACCATGCTTTTCGGCCCCAAAACTTGGACCGAACCACAAAAGGAGGGGGAGTATCGATATTCATCAAAGATACCCACACCTCCAGGTTGGTGGCAAAGCACGAAGCATCAGAGACTATCCATGTGCAACTAACAGTGGGTAAAACTGCCTTCCAGTTTATAGCCTGCTACAGACCACCCTCCCAAACCCAGGAACCCCACTCGGCCTTCCTGAGAACACTGGAAAATATGAAGGTCTCTCCAAACACCATTATATTGGGCGACTTCAACTACCCAAACATAGACTGGGAGCATTACTCTAGCTCCAACACCCTAGCCCAAAGGTTCCTAGAATTTATAAACTCAAATGCTATGGAACAACTTGTTACCACTCCCACAAGAGAGGAAAACATACTGGACCTGATCATCACCAACATGGGGACTCTATGCTCCAGACCAGAAGTGTATTCCTCACTGGTAAGATCAGACCATAAACTAATCTCACTGGATATTCACATCCTGACCCCACCCCTGCCCAGAAAACCACAGTGAACAACTTCTCTAAAGCAAATTTCACACTCCTCAAAACCGAGGTGGAATCCTTCAAAGCCCCGGGCCTGTGGAAAATACGGCCCAGACCGCAGAATCCTTTATAAATGCATTCTATGAACACCTTCAGGAATGCATGGATCATGCGATCCCAAATAAAACCAAGACCCAGTCCTCCAAAGGCAGACGTCCTGTCTGGTGGACCCCAGCCATAAACAAACTATACAAACTATACAATGGAAGGAGGAAGCTACTAAATGATACAGCAAAATCCCAAAAAGGGAAAGCATCACTGATCAGTATTAGCAAAAAACTACGGGCACTCATAAAATTGTCTAAGGCCAGCTTCGAGAGAAAATTGCACAGGACACTAAGAATAATCACAAGGCTTTCATTAGTTATGTTAGGAACCTAGGTGGTAATTCCCAGATATGCTCAGAGGTAGTCCAAAATGTCAAAAATACACTGAGCCCACAGACATTGCCAACATCCTAGCTGACAGGTTCAGCGCAAACTCCCCCATCAAAGGGCAAATATCTATCCCAGCAGAGTGCTCCCGCCCCTGACATCTCAGATGCTCAGGTAAGAGCCGCCCTCTCCAAAGCAAAAAACACAGCATCAATGGGACCAGACGGTGTCCCGGGCTGCATTCTACATGAACTCCAAGAAGAGCTAAACCCAAACATAAAACTGCTGTTCAATCTCAGCCTTACTACAGGATATGTGCCCAAAGAGTGGTGTACAGCAACAGTGGTCCCTCTCCATAAAGGTGGTGCCTCAACAGATCCTGGAAACTATCGCCCCATAAGCCTGACTAGCTTGGTCTGCAAAGCTATGGTAAGGATCATCATGGACCTCATAAATAAAGATATTGGGGACCTACAGACACTGGATCCTACCCAGTTCAGCTTTGTTAAAGGCAGATCCTGCCTCTTAAACCTGGTTGATGTCTTTGAAACAGTCACCAAGGCCATTGACGAGGGGAAGGTGGTCCACACAGCCTATCTGGACCTCACAAAAGCCTTCGATACAATACCCCACTCGGGCATTATAGATAAGCTCACCAGCTTAAATATAAAACCCTATGTCACTAGATGGATTGCAAACTGGCTCAAGGACAGAACCCACATGGTTAGAATTGCTGGAGCCATGTCAGACTCCAAACCAGTTAAAAGTGGTGTCCCACAAGGCTCAGTCCTGGGACCTCTCTTGTTCGGTATATATTTCTCGGAGGTACAGGCCAACACGGAAGGACTGTGGCTGACCAAGTTCGCAGATGACTGCAAACTGGGTGCCATAATCAACTCTCCAGCCGAAACAAGCATCCTCCAAAAGGGCCTAATAGAAACAGACAACTGGTGCCAGAGCCATGGGCTCAAGCTAAATGCCAAAATGTGTATAGTCATCCCCTTTGGCAAAAACAAAGTGCCCACAAATTACCACATAGGTGGTAATCCATTAAGTACAGAAGAAGTAATTAGGGACCTGGGGACCCAAGTTGATAGCAATCTCTCATTTGACAACCACGTGGCCAAAGTGGTTAGAAAAACATTTTATATAGCCCATCTAATCATGAAGGGATTCACATCTAGATCAGGGGAGGGCACCGTGCCTCTTTACTCATCCCTCATCAGGCCCATAATTGAGTACAATGCCCCTTTTGGGATGTACCTTTCCAGACACCTACAGCAACTGGAAAGACCCCAAAAGTACCTCACCAAGAGGATCAAAGGGCTCAAACAGATGCCATATGCTGCCCGGTTAAAGAAACTCCAGCTCTACTCAGTGGCATACCACCTGTTCAGAGGCGATCTGTGCCTGACGTATAAAGCCATGTCCAACCCAGAATTAATGGACATGCTGCACCTCAGAAAATCCAAATCCCATCGAGCTACGCTCAAGAGACTTGAACCTCAGCACTGAAATAAATAGGACATGCTGGAGGGACAGATTCATAACCCAGAGGCTCCCTTCATTCTGGAATAAAATCCCAGTCCAGGTTAGGCAGAGTCCCTCATTGACTCTCTTCAAGAGGAATCTTGATGAGTGGATGGGAGATCGTAGGTTTACCCTGGGTATCACTTCTGTGTCATTGTTAGACAGAGGCACAGTATACTAACCTCGAAAAAGGGCATAGCAAAATAAATTTAAAATGGGTGGCGAAGCCAAACACATTCTGGCTAGGCTTATAAATGCCCTAGGGCAGATAGACTAGTATGAACCTATGAACCTATATCCAGGATGACAGCTTGTTGCTTTTAGATAATAAATACCACCTTGAAACTTCCTGTGTACTTTTGTAGTTAACATTCCATCCTGATTCAACATCAAATCAACATCCAGAAAGGAAACAGTCTTCCCTATCTGAATGCCGTCAAATTCAAAATTTAACCTATTCAACTGTAACCCATACAAAAATGTCTGCACTTCATGTTCACCACCTTCACATAAAAAAATTAAATCGTCAATAATTCTAAAATAACATTTAACATATTGACAAAAAAATCTTTTTCTATAAAGATATTTTAATTCAAATAATCCTATAGTTAAATTTGCATATGAGGGGGCAAATGCCACCCCCATAGCTGTTCCACATTTCTGATGATAAATATCATTATTAAACTCAAAGGACCGGATTCACGAAGGCTTGCATGGAGTCTAAGAGTAGAGTAAGACTCCATGCAGCCAGCATGTCCGTCGAGCGATCCAGGAACAGCCGGTAGGGGTGTGCAACAGAGCTCTCAAAACTAGTCCTACACTGACAGGGCCTGGATATGCAAATTACCTCAATTGCAGGCGAAAGCTATACAAATGAGGTAAATTTGTGATCCAGGAAACCCGAACCAGTCTGAGTAGGAGAAGTGTTATTTGCAGAAATGTACTCGCTTGACAACTGAGTACGGTTCTGCAAATAGCAAAATGGAGCCGTGACAGCTTCAAAAAATGGAGGCATTTACAGGAGGAAGCATGCCAATAGCCAAATATACAGCCACTGGCAATGTTAAGTGATGCAAAATAAAAATAAAATAACTGTTTTTTTTTTCATCCCGATCTCCGGGGTTTAAGCATAGTGCAGCACCACACAGCGCAAACGCTCTGTGCCCTAAAAAGCCGAAAATCAATAATTAAGATTCACAAATTTGTATTTTATTGTTAATATAAATTTACAATGCAAGTGAATGGCAGGCTGAAGACAACATGGCCACAGAGTAGAGGTTGCTAAGTGGGGAAGCTCAGTCTAAGAGATGTAACCAAGCATTAGTAGGCAATCCTATGCAAAGGAGGGTTAGGATAGCGAATCGCAAGTTTACATAGGAAATGAGCACAGTCAGTGGAGTGTAGGAGTAGGATAAGGGGAGTAACAGAGTAGAAGATAGGTGACATCATGAGGAGGGTATGTATGAAAGAAGTGAAGCTCATTGGAGCAGAGTGGCATGTGTCAGCTGTCATTTAGATATCATTGAAAGAGGTGTGTCAACAGGTAGGCTAGGTAAAGGCAAGAAATTGAAGGTGTATGCCGTGGATAACATCAAAGTTTCTTGCTGAGCGTGTATGCGCGCGTGTGAGTGCCAGTAAACCCGAGTAAGACAGTGTGCGCACGTGTAAGCGTGTGTGTGCGCGTGTAAGCCGGACTAAGCATATATAAGGCTGTGTAAAGAGTTGTAAGCACGTTTGCACTGGTGTGCACGCGTTTTAACAAGAATAAGCAAGTTTTAGTCCGTGTAAGCATGTGTGCGTGCTGCTGTGCGCGTATATGCGCTTGTGTGCGCGGCGCTCCCCCCTGAGTAAACATAAAGGAAAAAGGAAGCACAACAAACAGTAGGAAGTTACCAGGGAGTGCTAGCAGAGCTAGCAGGTGAAAACAATCAGAATCAGGCAATTACACAGGCAGTACACTAGCCCAGCCGAGCCCAGCACTTAAAACTCTGCAAACAACAGTCCATTATGTTTCTCTCAAGAGACACTGCAACACTGCAGTAAGCTACTAGAAGTGAAAACTGAAAAAGCTTTACTGAGACAAAAAAATGTTAGGGGCTGCCATTGCTTTTATAAGGCGACATATGCAACATGTTGAGGGTGGTGATAATGCAAATGCTGCTGGACAACCCACAGTGAGGAGACGGAGAAGAGTGTACAGGCCCAGGGTAACCTACCAGGGGCTACATGAGCTGGAGATAGTGGAGCGCTATAGAGTGGACAGAGACCTCTTGCAGCAAATTGTTGAGCTGTGCAGGCCATGCCTCACACACAGAACCAACAGAGGGGAACCCATCCCAGTGGAAATCAAGGTATGTGCTGGCCTAAGAATATTAGCAACAGGTACCTTCCAGAGACCAACTGGTGATATGATGGGGATATCACTGGCATCAGCATCCAGGGTACTGCACCAGTTCCTGGATGCCATGTCAGCACATGATGGTGATCATGTATATTTCCCCAATTCCCATGAGGTATTGGCCAGCAGTATGCATCTCTTCCAGCAAATAGCGGAATACCCTGAGGTAGTGGGTGCAATAGACAGCATGCACATATGCATGAAAGCACCAGCCGGTGAGCAGGGTATGGTCTACTTCAACCGCAAGGGCTTCCCCTCCAACTGCCAGGTTGTGCGTGATGCCCAGGGCATAATACTGAATGTGTGTGCTGGCTGCCCTAGAAGCTACCATTATTCCCATATCTGGCATCTGACTTAGCTGTACCAGACATTTGCCAACGGGGACATCCCACATGGTCACCTAGTGGGGGATGCTGGCTATGCACTGGAGCCGTGGCTGATGACACCCATCAGAAACGCACACACACCTGAACAGGAATGCCATAATGAGGCACACGCACAAACACAAAATGTAATCGAGCGTGTGTTTGGGCTGCTCAAGTCACGGTTCCAGTGCCTGGACACATCTGGTGGAGCCTTGCAGTACTCACCAACTACATGTACCCAAAATGTCATGGTATGTGCTATGCTGCAGCAGGACCAGCATTGGCCTGGGCCAAGCAGCCCCCCAACATTGCCAAGGCCATCACAGGCAGAGCATGACTCGGAGGAGGAACAACCTGAGCCTGCCCCAGTAGGCAGAAGGAGGCATGCCCTGTATGCTTTGACCTTGGCAAAGAGGCAACGCATAGCGCATACACTGGTTCAGTAGGAACTCTGGAAATTATACCTCTCTCTGACTCGCACATTTAGTAAAAGGGATGCCTAAGTTGACACTACCTGCTTTCCAACATGTATAGGGAGTGTAGTATGTGCATCCGACATAGGCAGAACTGCAGCACCACCTGAGGCATGATTGCAATGTGTTAAGCAATATAAAGCAGTGCTAAACAGCATTTACCACCATGTAGTATATGTAAAGAAAATCGCATACACCAACTAGCAAAACTGTGGTCAATGTTGAGTAATACTGGCCAACGTCCAGCAATATTGGTTAATACTGAGCAATGTTGGACAAGCTGGGTCTAAGTAGGGCATAGGTGAACAAAAGCCAACATGCTCATATTTGCTCTACTGGCCCTTAAGCAGTCTGTTTTTCTCAGTATGAAAATATAAAGCAGTGATGGGCCTCAAACCCAGGATACTGTGCACTATAGTCATAGTACTGAACCACTAAACCATGACATTATTGCAGTGGTAAGCCTGTATGAAGAAATGTTGATAAGTCTATGCAAAGTATCTCATGGAAACCCTGCAGGGGCAGCATAATTCCTGTTGAGTTATGACACAAAGGTGAGTCCTGCAGTAAGAATAGAACCTGACTTTCAACACACACAGTATAAGTTTTAATACTGGACATGTACACACACATCAACAAATGTAGTGGACCTCAGACAGCAACATACTGAAAGGTCACAATGGGCATGCTCACACACTTGAATAAATGAGACAAATGTCAGGCAACAAAACCCTGACAGTCTGAACTGGGCATGCTTACGCACTTAGGCCATGTCGGAGTACAGCAGTGGGCCACACATATCTGGCAGTTGCATGTGTTAACCCAGGAACCTCTCACTATCCAGCAATCTGCTCTGTGAACACAGTTATATGACAACAGACACATACCCCCGGATTCACGAATCCTCTGTGTAGGACTTAATAAGTCTTACTCAGAGGCTGCAATTGAATGGTATGACATCAGCGTGCCATGAATATGCATGAGGGCATGCTGACTCAACCGTAAGTCTTACACGGACAGTGTAAGAAAGCAGGGGGCGTGTCCGAATGCTGAGCAGTCTTAATGTCCATGCCCCTGCAAGTGTTTTAAAAGTAAAAAAAAGCAGATACACAAGAGCGGGTCCGCTCAAATGTCCCTGCACCCAACAACACACTCCCTGATATTGTAAACCCCTATCACAGTTCTAAAATGCAAAACATTAAATTTATTTTTTTAAATTCCCAAAATAACTGCCCGTATTTGCGCGTGCGTGTGCGGGTGTGCCCATTGCTTAGCTAGAGTTAGCAATTCTGACATGGAAGAGCATAAGAAAGAATGTTTATGCAAATCACACCAAATAGCAATAGCGAATGGTAGAGCGTTCGCACAAAGAAGAGGCATTCACGGTTTGAGTCTCACCACTCCCCTTCGTATTTATTTTTTAAATCAGTATATGAAATAATGCTTGACAAATATGTTTAAACATTACTAAAAAGCAGTGAAATGGCCAATGTATCAGTGAACAAAATAAATATTTTAAAGGATCCTGATATAAAATTGCCTGCAAGTTAAGCAGCGCTTCACCCAGCTCAATAGAGTTGCCCATAGTTTAATAGCACTTCACCCAGCACAATAGAGTTGCCCATAGTTTAATAGCACTTCACCCAGCGCAATACAGTTGCCCATAGTTTAATAGCGCTTTACCCAGTGCAATAGAGTTGCCCATAGTTTAATAGGGCTTTACCCAGTGCAATGTGTTTGTGCGGACGTGCGCGCCGTGCCAACCATGGCACCGTAGGGCACCGAGGAGCAACGTAGAGCAAAGTTGCTTAAATGCAGCCACACCCTTTAGCCTGTCTGGATCGTATGAAAATAAATTGAATGACAAGGTTCGAACCCAGGACTCTGTGCATCAGAAGCAAAGTACAGAACCACTAAGCCATGACAACATAGGGGAAACAGCCACTATTAACATTCATATACTTACGAATGGTAGTTTAACCATTACTAAGCAGGTCTGCAGTCAGCCGAAAATTTTACAAAACGGCCAATCACAAAAAAGTGTGGGAAATGTGGCACATTTAAGCCCCACAGGTGGGAATACACACCATAACTGATTGTAGCTCACATCTGCAGTTAGAATGTCTGATGTCGGAGAGGGAACACACTTCTGAGCGCAATGCTGGGGCATCGAGGAGTCCAAATACATGGTTTGGCTCCTTGTCCACCGTCACAAGTCAAGACTCCTGCAGGGCCAGTTCCAAGGGATGGAGTACAAAGCAGAGGCTTGGAACCGGTTAGCTCATGACCTCACCAGTGCCAATGGCATTCCTTGGACTGGTGAGCAGTTCCATCACCACCATGCAGACCTGAAGAGACAAAAGCAGGACCACCTGAACCAATGGATACAGGAGGCCCATGGGATGCAGGATGCCCCACAACTGAGTATGTAGCCATGGAATGCAGTATGTAAGAATTGATAATGGAGTATGTATAATGGATAGGTATGTCTCAATATCCCTTCATTTACTTTACAGCTGCAGATGACTGTGCTACGAATCAGCAAGCCTATGCTGATAGGCTGCTAAGGCTGCATCACCAGGCAGGTTAGTGATTATTCTGCATGTATTGTTATATAAAATATGGGAGAGAGCATGAAAGAAAGTGTTGTAGTCCAATAATACAGCCATACAATTGCCTGAATACGTCCTCTGTATGTACTGTCAGATAAAAACATCAGAGAGGCAGGAAAAGAGTGTAGTAACCCATTAAGAAAGGTAACATATGTCTGGATTAATATCTCTGCAGGCACTGTCATATAACGTAAGTGAGTGAGCCTGAAAAGAGATTGTTCTAACCTATTAATAAAGGTATAATATGTCTTGAACATGTCTGCCATATACACCGTTAAAACAAATAAAGGAGTGAGCCTGTGGAAAAGTGTGTAATCTCATTAATAAAGGTCTAAAACCCAGAGTGTGTCTGTGTCACAGAGTCTGAAATGTTGTTGTACCCTTGCATTATACAAACAGTACTGTTTGAAAAGGTGCTGGCAACCCAGAGTTGTGCAATCCCATATAAAGTGGGTGATGGAAGTGCTAGTAGCTGTGAAACATATATACAGTCCACAATAGTCAGTTACTGGCTGGTATGAATAAGTAAACCTGGCACACATGTAGCATGTAATTTTTCCCCAGAAATGTGAGTGTGTGTCAAGACATGCAGGGTTCTGTACAAATCAAAGTGAAAATGTCATGTGAAAACATCCCAGATATGTAGATAAATAAATATAAATGCAATCAAGAAATATGTAGCAGTAACATCTGCATCCTGGACAGTTAGTATGTCAGATATAGGTCAGGCATATATTGAACTAGCCAACCCCATTGCACAACCTAATGTATGGTGGCAAGTGTAATAATACAGGTAGGGGATATACGCTTGCAGTCACTAGGAATGTAGTGTAGACTAAAAGGTCATAAGATGTAAACCGAGTTTTTTTCTACACCCTATTGTATGTGCATAAACCATGCAATTCCACACCTCAGTGGGTATGTGTAATCTTAAATATTTGTTGGGACATATGTCCTATTGTTCTATAAATATTTGCATTGATATTGATGCATGTGCCCTGTTTAAACACCACATTCATGGTAGCCTGTTGCTACCAAACATCCCTGCATGCTGTTGGAATAACCACTGCGGTTCAATATATGCAAGTGTTATGCTTGCAGTTCAACAGTTGTACCCTTGGTGTGTTGGGTTAATGGGAATATCACTGCATGCTGTTACAACTAATCTGGAATGTTGTTTCACTTAAGTTGTAATTAAACACACTTAATCACAGAACGTATGGGAAGGCCGGTTCCAGCGGACCCACCTGTCCCTCCTCAGCCGGCGAGTGCACCTGGCACCAGCAGGTCCGGTGCCCAGCCTGAGCTCCCCTCTTCCATTGGTCCTGTGCCAGGTGGAAATGCTGCAGGGGATGGGGCTTGTCCCCCCGTGCAAGCGTGGGTGGAGAAGGGCCACCTGTCACCCTTTGAAGGGTCTGGGCTGTGGTACGTAGGGAGATCCTGCGTTCGGTCGCTGATCCCCTACGCCAGCTTGAGGCAAGAGTTGCGCATCTCACGGGTGAGCCTGCCTGTCCTACGCAGCCCCCAGCACAGCCACCCTCGGGGCTGTGAAGGTTCAGTGGTGACTGCCCATGGGTGGGGATCTCAGTTCCACTACTACCATCTGTGGGCTCATGGGCTTGTGATTTCCAATCATTTGACCCCGTCAATTGTGTTCACCCACCCCATGTGTCATACACCACCCCTGTATGCGTCTTGTCTGTCTTGTCTGTTTACCTTCCCAACCTACCTCCCCGGACATACCTACTTCCTCTACCTCACTTCCCACTCTCACCTGAAAAAAAAAAAAAAAGGGCAATGTGTACCCACAAAAAAATATGCCCCATACATAGCTGCCCATTTTGCACACATGTCCATCAGACAAACATGTAAGTTGATAATTAGAATTGGCAGTACAACATACTTTGTTGTCCTCACCCCTCTCCCAGGGGTGGAAGGTTTCAAATTTCACTCCAAATTCATTGCATATGCACAGCTGTTGCTGTTAAAGAAATGGGCAGCTATGGACCTTCCCTACACCCGTCCTGCACATCCCGAGCTTGTTTACCTACTGTCTGTCCCTCTTTGTGCCCCCTTTTTCACCACTTTCCTATCTTCCCATTTTCTTTTCTTTAAAAGAAATTATCGCGGGGTTAGCGGGAGTAAGCACTTTTAAGCGGTAGTAAGCGAGTGTGCGCATCTGTGCGCTTAGCTAAGCATCACTAAGCATCGTGTAAATCTGCACAAACCCGCTTACAACTGCTTAAAAGTGCCTTAGTCACTCTATGTCAGGGCCTTTGTTCTGCTGAGCATTAAAATAAAATACCTCGGCCAGTCTCAAACCCCAGACCATTGACACAATAGACTGCTTGAATTACCACTAAGCCACAGCAGATACACAAATAGCTTGGTTCTGAAATAAATATATCATGCATTACAATGAGGGGATGTAAATGGAAATAAGGAATGGTATAACACAAATCCTTTTCTGTGGGTCTTTACCAGCAGTGGTTGTGGAATTGCATGACATGACTGTGAAAGGAGAACCAGCCATCCTAGCAGGGAATAATGTTACAGTAGCACCTTACAAACACCACACAGTATCAGATCAGGATTAATACTGGCCACAGGAATACAGTGCAATAACCACATTTGTATGGCAGTTAATTTTGTAAGTGAGAAAAAAGTACATACTCCCATATATCCTGTGTTAGCATTTGGAGGGGTGTGTACATTTCTACACTGAGATGTGTGCACTGGAAGCATCAACATTCAGGTTTAAGTACAACATGCATATAACTGGCTACACCTCTAGCATCAGATAAGAGACATATACCAACCTTCAGACTGACACAACGGTGTTCAGAGCAAACAAGCATGGGCCCCACCTTGAAAATCTGAAAGGGCTACGCCTATCTAACCTAGCATTTTATAGCAGTGGGCTGCAATCAAAGTGAGTGATGCAATCACCAAACAGCATGCTGCATGCAATTACTGAATGGTGGGCAACAATTGGTGCAGAGGCTGTCACATGCACAAGTGCAGATACTTAGAAAAGCAGGCTGTAACTGCAATCCACACATGCAATTATATCATTGAAGGTGTTGTGAGATAGAGAGTGAGAGAGAGAGAGAGAGAGAGAGACACACACACAGACACAGACACAGACTGAGACAGAGACAGAACAGAACAGAGTAAGAAACAGAGACAGAACATTGAATAGAGGGCGAAAACCAAAAAAAAAAAACACCAATAAAAAAAACCCTACAAAACCGTAACACACGGAGCAGGGAAATACTAAGGTAAGGTATGTAACTCACATGTATGCGTTGGCATGTTGTAGATGTTCCTGAAGAGTACTCTACACACTGCAAATCATCCATGTGTGGCAGCAGTATGTATCTATCTGTATCTGCACATGTGCATGGGGCAAGGAATATACTGCAACTGTTAGTGAAGAGTGGACAGATATCTGTCAGTGAAGGTTGATATGTGCATATATCCATGTAGATCGTAATGTGTGCCTTAGAAAACATCATGCAATGCGCAGGAGTGGCCGTAGGTCAACTGGTGCCCTAGGCAAAAGGGCTCCACAGTGCCCCCTAACACACTTCCTGGTGCCCCCATCCTTGTCTTACTGCACCACATAAATAGTGGAAAAGTACCCCTGCTACAGCGGTGCCCTAGGCGGCCGCCCAGTTGGCCTATGCCTAAGGCCAGCTATGGTAGTGTTGATATATGTCATGTGGTGGTTAAATGCTGTGGGACAGATTTGTCAGATCTGCTATGTTACAGCCAGTGAGGCCTGCTAATGCTACAAGGGCTGAGGACACCCACATGCATTCTGCACAACACTGTGCAATTTAATCACATACCTGTACATCCCACAACTGTCGCATAAGTGATATCCCCACCATGAAGGTGGACTGTACATGTGCCTATATGTACATCCATGTGTACAGCAATGGATGTGTACATGTATGTGTATAGATATGCATGTATATATAATATATATATATATATATATATATATATATATATATATATATATATATATATATATATACACATATAGAGTGAGAGAGACAGAGAGACATGGGTTCATATGTACTGCAACAGGTGTGTGGTGACCAAGGCATGGACTGTAGACAAGTGTTGATACTGCAGTGCCATTCCACCTTCCCAAAACAGTGTACCCATTAACTACCACATAGGTAGAGATCTACCTAACAGTGAAGGTGTGATAAGGGAACATGGGACACAGGTGGACAGTAGCCTCCACTTTGATGAAGACAGTGCCACACTACACCTGTAATCTGTCTGTGTGGTATGTGTCATGACAACAGGTGTGTCAGCTATGGAAGGATAGGATAGAGTTCCCCTCTACTCATCACAATGCCCTGTGTGGTATGTACTTCACATGACAAAAACTAGAATGTGATAAACAGAGAGCAAAGAGCAGGAAACGTTCACCAAGGTTTATTAAAATAGCACGCTACACACTAAAACATTAACGCAATTCACATTCGTGTTTTCGTCTGTACACCATCCAGACTTCATCAGATCACCAGTGATAATAATGACATCCTTTTATATCTTAACCAATAAACAAATCAATTAAAATTAATAGACATCATCAATGTTTATTGGTTAAGCTATAAAAGGGTGTCATTATTATCACTGGTCATCTGATGAAGTCTGGATGGTGTACAGACGAAAACGTGAATGTGAATTGCGTTAATGTTTTAGTGTGTAGCGTGCTATTTTAATAAACCTTGGTGAAAGTTTCCTGCTCTTCGCTCTCTGTTTATCACAGTTCTAGATTTTGGAAGTATTTTTTGGACCCACCGTTTCATTTGTTTATTAGTCTGACTTGGTGGAACAGAGAATGGAGAAGCAGGCGGTCCCTGCTACAATGATACAGGAGGACCTTTGACAAACTCGTAAATTGATTGGTCAATTGACCGAGCTTATAAATCTACTTACTCCTATTATTTTGTCGCTTGTGGAAATACACGGAAATAACGTGAAAGCTTCCTCCTCCAGAACCGAAAGGTTACCGAAGAAGGATTCTTCGCATTTGGACGCTAATATGGAGCTTATTGGTGGTAGAGGAGACGCCGGCATCCATAAGGATTCTACAGGCGACACTTTTGACCCAGCCAGCATGCCTTTGGTATTTAGAGCTTCCGCTGACAACAGCGATAATATTACCCGTGGTCGCACGGGTTTTGGGCAAGCTAAACCTCAGGGAACTGCTGAGGAACAAGGTAATGTTAAGTCCCATAAAGAGTGTAAAGAGACCAAAGACTGGTTACACTACAAATACACTTTTAATTGTGTTAATAAAGATAAGAATGTGCAAGTGAATAATAATACATACAGAGAGAATTTAAACTCTCTCACAAAACGTATGGGCAAACACAGAACTTTGGATATAGAGAATACATATTTAAAGGAATGTATTTCTAGGGAGATTGTTCCTAAGGGACTGAGAGTTTTCAAATTTCCAAACAATGTTATTTTAGGTTCTGTTTTTCATAAGGAGCTAATTGAAGTGTTTAATAAGTGTGGCCTAGATGTTTTAAAATTGATTATACGGGAAAATACCCGTGTACAGGATGAATTGCATAAAGAAATTGAAACACTAGACCAGTGTATTAAAAATGACTTAATCTTCTCTATAGAAGATGAAAGGGATAAATATTTTAATATTAGAAATGATATTGACAAGGATAGTGAGAATCTAATACAAAGGAAAATAAAGAAGTTGGATAGGGACATTTATGAATATAGTCATAATTTGAGTTACCCCAACCCACCTCACAAGCGGTACCCTCGGGATGTATATAATAATGAAGATAGTAGGAAGGGGGTTCATGAGAATGGGGGGACGTTAACCCTATGGATGAGGGATATGAGCATGAGAATGAATTCCCACCTTTAAGAAGATCTGAAAGACTCATGAACAAACAAGGAAACATGCAGACAAATTTTCATTCGGGGGGGGAGAGGAAGGGGAGATACTAGAAGTATCCGGCCTCTCTGAATCTCAAGAAATTACAAATATAGGTAATAGGTGGTTATTTTAGAATTTTACTATATATAATTTTAGCCATTTAGTCTTAGAAAAAGAACATTTTAGACTTTTATCTAAAGGGTTAAAATTCATCCCTTATGTTAAAGGTGACCTAGCTAAGTCCTTGCTTGACATAAAAATATTTTTAAGGAAAATTAATTTAAAGATTATGTTTCCCAATACTAAAAATGAACCTAACCCTGAATTAAAGCATAGAACTAGATTTAACCCACCCATGCACCCCCAATTAAAGAACCTAGAGAAAATAATGGAAAGAGAGATTAGGAAGGAAGAAGAATGTATTAAGTATCAAGCTAATTTGAATAAAAAAGAAAAACAGCTGTTATATGATATGAAAAATGACACTAACCTAAGAATCATGAAACCTGATGGGGGGTGGGTATAGTTATTATGGACAAGATAGAGTATGATAGTAGAATGTATACTATTCTTTTGGACACTTCTAAATACAATCAAGTGTCAAAAAATGAAATTAATATTGCTTATCATAAAATAGATTTAAATTTAAGGGATATGATGAATGAGGGACTTATAGATTATAGTACTTTTCTATTTTTACAAGTGGAAAAACCTAAAGTACCCTCTATTTTTGGGATCCCAAAAATCCATAAAAATGAACTAGACAATCAGACCCATAGTATTAGCGGAAGGTGCTAAAACCCATCCACTAGCTAAATATGTGGATACCAAAGTTAAAAAAACTATGGGTAGATAGAGAGCATATATTGAAAGATTCTTGGGACTTGCTTAAAGTTATTTCTGGAGTAGGTGATCATGAGAAATTATTATTTATAACTATAGATGTTATAGATTTATTTTCCTCCATTCCCTATATACAGGGGACTAATATGTTTGAAGAGATAGTATATGAAAGTAAGACATTAACTAATAATGAAAAGCAAGTTAATGTTTGGTTAGTGGAGATGGTATTAAAAAATATTTTTTTATATTTTAATGGTGAATTGTATAGACAAACACAAGGAGTAGCTATGGGAGCGGCTTGTGCCCCAACTTATGCCACTCTAATATTAGCCAAATGGGAGGAAAAATTTGTATTAAAATCTCCCTTTAATATTAACTGGATCCTGTATCGCAGATTTCTGGACGATATAGTAATATTTTGGACAGGAGGTCAAGAGAAATTTAATGAATTTATGACTTATTTGAATGAAAGTACTGACTTTCTGAAATTCACTTATAAAGTATCAGACAGTATTCTACAATATTTGGATCTGGAGATTTATAAACAGGGACAAGTTTTAGAGTCTAGAATAAACAGAAAACCTACTTATTGTAACACATTTTTACATTATGCCAGTGCACATCCCTTGCACTGTAAGAAGAATATTATAAAAGGGCAATTTGTGAGAGGTAGTCACATGAAGTGGATTTTATTAAGGAATGCGAACTACTTGAGAAAATGTTTCTGGACAGGGGGTACCCAATTGAACTTGTCAAAAAGACAAAGCAAGAAGTAGAGAGGGGTAGAGGGGATAGATACACCCCGATAGTAAAGTTAACAAATTTTAAGACAGAACAAAGGAATGTAGAAGGAACAAATAAGGAGAATTTTCAATTAGCATTAACTTTGGAATATAATGCTCTTAATAATAATATACGAAAAATATTTTTAAAGGAATGGGATAGGTTCATTAATTTTACAGATTTAGATAAATTGGAGGGAATCCCAACAAAAGTTATTTATAAAAATTCACATAGTATTAGAAATATTTTAGAAAATAGGAACATAAAGGCCAACCATAACGCAAATAAGGTAGGCACATATAAGTGTGGCCATTGTGCACAATGCCCTTATGTTATGAATTTAGATAGATTTTATATAGAAAGTAAAGATAGGTGGATTATTAATAAAAATTATTATAATTGTGATTCTATTGGTTTAGTATATATGGCCACTTGTACAGCCTGCAAATCTTTTTACATAGGAAAAACTGAAAGAAAGATGAAGAGAAGGATATATTAGCACCTTAATGACATAAGGACATGTAAAGATATTAATGCCTTATTTAAACATGCTAGAGAATGTATAGGTGCTAAATACAGATTTATGGTGATAGAACAAATGCAGAGAGATATTAGGGGGGTCCCTGGGAAGAGAAATTTGAATACAGGGAGCTCTGGTGGCAGATGACCTTGGAAGCATATAATCCACCAGGGCTGAATGAATATACTAGTATAACACCTATTTTAAAATTGAGGGCAGCTAAATTATGAATTTATAAACTGAATTGTAATTGTTTCAACAACCACTAGAGGGCAGCTAGGATATACAGATAAACATGATTGTTATTTTATAAACAGTAATTTACCTTTGGAATAATAGGGATAATAAAAAATATATCTTTTTTAATCTACATAACTTTTCTAATAAAATGTTTTTATGGAAGTTTATTTATTAGTAAATATCTATTATTTATTATTTTAAGACATTTTGAGGAATTCAAGATTTTATTTATTTATTTATTTATTAGAAACAGAATTGTTACTGAATTTCATATGGTCCCATCCACTGAAATATTTAAATAGTTTTCATTTGAGTTTATTATAGAAGTGGTAGAATTTTAAAATGCATACATATTAAGTAGAGTAATTTTGTTTTAGGGTTTAAGAAAATTGATGTCTATTAATTTTAATTGATGTGTTTATTGGTTAAGATATAAAAGGATGTCAATATTATCACTGGTCATCTGATGAAGTCTGGATGGTGTACAGATGAAAACGCGAATGTGAATTGCATTAATGTTTTAGTGTGTAGCGTGCTATTTTAATAAACCTTGGTGAAAGTTTCCTGCTCTTCGATCTCCGTTTATCACAGTTCTAGTTTTTGGAAGTATTTTTTGGAACCACTGTTTCGTTTGTTTATTACTTCACATGACAACTGCACCAGGTGAACAGGCCACAGACAGACCCCCCAGAGGGTAATACTGGCTGCAAACAGATGCCCTATGCAGACTGACTCACAAAACTACAAGTACACTGTATTGCATACTGGCCACACAGAGATGGACATACAGAGGTACTTCACACCCATAGCTGGTTGACAACCACCATGGCAACATATCACAATAACTCCGGGATACACGCTCTAGGGCCCTAAACCTTGTCAGCTCACTAAACGGCACATGTTGGAGGGATAGGTTCCCATCTCAGAGATATGCCATACACCGGAATAGACCACATAGCAATAGCAAACAAGGCTCCTCTTTAGCAGTTGTTATAAATACCCCTGATGATAGTGTGGGAGATTTGTAATACACCCCAGGAAACACCTCTGTGGTTCAGGTTGGCAGGGGCAAGTGAAATCAAAGTACATGTGTGTCAAAGGCCAGGGTAGCATATGGCTAGGCTGCCGTAGGCCCTAGGGCCAATAGCATATTACCTACCTATGACACTATGCACTCACACATGTACTTAATGCAATAGCTGCTATGTGAGGTTGCATAAGTGTAACACTGAATGTGTGCAAGGTCTGTAAAAGTGTGATATCTTAGTGTGATGTTGTATCTGACATAGTAGTGCCTATCCTAGCTGTGAGGACAGCAACTTATGTGTAATGTACTGTTAGGCAGACATAGTAGTACGGCAGATGATGTGACGTAGTTCTCCGTTGATGAATGTGGTGTCTCATTGTAGGCTAAAGCAATGCATGTATGCTTAGTGAGTGGTACTGCTGGTGAATCCATCACCAATATAAACTGTAGTACTACCTGAAGCTGTAGGCCTAAACAGCACAGTATGGTGTGTGTTCACATTGCTTGGAAACACTGTCTCCACAGAGGACAGAATTCAGACATAAGGCTGTGTAAGTATTGGCACACAGTGCTGTATGGTACACAGATAATGCTCATCTGTGTTGGCATACAGTGGTGCGTTGTTTGATTGCCTGATGTGTGTGTGATTATGCCTGCACTATGGCTGCGATCATATGTGTGTTACAGGCTAAGTATGTGTATCGAGCAACATATATAGTCTGTTACAGCAGTATGCCACCTATAGTAAAAACTGGACACATCTGTTAGGCAGGGCTATGGCATCAATGACTAGGGTGGTTGATTGGTACTACTGTACCTGTACTATACATCCATTGCAATGGATGACATCTCTGTTCGTGCATCGGTGTGATATACACCCCTGTCTTGAGGTTGTGCATTGTGTCACAAACAGTGTGTCGGGTACTGTTGTATAGTAGTGTGATATATAGAGTCTGCCAGGCAGTGTTAGTTAGTTGTGGCCTGAGAACCAACAAGTGGTATTGAATGTGTGCAACCTCTGACAGACAATAGGATGGTATATATGGCAGTAAAATGATATCTGTGGGTAAAGGTGTAAAGTGTGACACAGGACACTCTCACACATATTGTTCATATCTTTTTCATCCAGATGGCCTACCACCGCAACCCAGCGTATACAGCGGATGAGGAAGAGGTGATACTCAACAGCCTATTGCAGTGGTACACAATGCTCTTCTCCAGAAGCAGCCAGCACCAGCAGGAGCAGACTGCACTGTGGCAGGAACTTGTTAGTCGGGTAAATGACATAGGCATGCGTAACCGGACATATGAGCAGGTATGCCATCACTGCAGTGATTTAATTAGACAAGTCAGGCGGTGTGCATCTGATATCCAAAGACAGCAGCTTGCCACAGGTGGAGGGGTGGCCATTCATCCCCCCTCACCAGAGCGGAGGAGCTGCTCCTAAGCATGGTGGCTGCTGGACAACAGCTACAGCAACCACTGACATGTGTTGTAATGGAGGCCAGAGCCACCCAGCACATCCACCTGGAGCAAGCAGGTAACATGCCCAATCTGTAGACTACAGTTAACTGTATTGTTAGATTATGTGTACGTGAGATGTGTACTGTGTGTTTAGCTGTTCAGCTGCCTAGTGTTGTGCAATACGGATAGTTTGAATGATATCCCTACACCTGTGACTGTTGACTGTTGTTGTACTGCAGTTTAGCATACCCACTGCAGCAATGCCACATTTGTGGCCAGTGACGAACCCTCTCATATTCTCGTAGGTCCCTCTGGTGTGACGGCAGGGCAGCCGATCCATGCTGGTGAGTGTGTTATACCTGCAATGTTGGTAATGAAATATGCATGTTATAGATGAGATGTAGGCCATGTACACATAACACACCTACGCATAATGCATGCTGTGCATGTTTGCTGAGATGTTGCACAGCTCAGTAATGTTAGTAGCTGCCTCACTGACATGCAATACACAGAGCATGACACACAGTTGTGGCAACCCCGTACTGCACATTGGATAGGCATAGTTGCAACACCTGTACACAACATAACACATTTATCACATGCAGTACACAAAGTCATGCTACATATGGCGTAACCACACACCTGCTGTAAGGTCACACTTCAATATCCCACATGTCATCCACATACACATGATGTATCTCGGGGGTAGAGGCCTATCATGGGGCTGTGCAACACTCTTCAACACATAACACAGTCATGTGAGGCAATGCTCCCTACTGGGCACCTCATACACCCATGTACAAAGTGGCTGTGTAATAGTGAACGTATCCACGACACTGAATTTCAGGTACAGCATGCTAGGCAGTGGTCTGTCACACAGTAGTAGCCGTGAGTGACCACAAGATGCATGATGATGATGATGGTACATGGTACTACACCCCATCCGGTTACAGTGACCACAGTACTACACATAGCAGTCTTTGCTGTGCACCTCATTGTTCGGTGTGTGCAAAGATATGCACCTATACACACCATGCATAGCATGTTGTGTGTGTGCTTACATATGCTAGTATACACATTCTGCACATCAGTCGCCATCTGTACAAAGAGTCACATATATGTCCTGGAATGCTATTGGGTGTATAGGTCACATGCCACACATTGGGTATGTGTGGTGTTTAATGTTGCAGTTGTGTAGCATGCCATATCATGGCTGGCACTGACATATCTGCAGTAGGTTCCACACTCACCATAACCACTGTACAATGTCCATGTCGAGCATTGGGATTCCTTCATGTCTACATGCACCACTTATCCCATGTCTGTACATTGCATGTATTTGCTACACCTATGCCCACTATTATGTGATATGGACACAGACACTGTCATCAGACATGACAATCTATGTGTCACACAGATAACACATGCAGCCATGTTATGTATACCATTGAGTGATGGTGCACATGACATTGCAGAGTACATAATACTTGCACAGCAATGTTGTGTCCATGTACACACTCTGTTCCAGGGTGTACCCAATCACTGAACAACTACATACATGCATCAAAGCCATGTATAATGTCATTAGATAGGGCTGTCTACACTTGCACTGCATGGTCTTGAGCAACACATATTCTGCATGCTGACACGTGTGGTGACTGCCTTATGATACTGTCACCCACCATCACCCACTATTGTGTATGTGTTGGATTGCTGGTGTGTGTGTGTGTGTGTGTGTGTGTGTGTGTGTGTGTGTGTGTGTGTGTGTGTGTGTGTGTGTGTGTGTGTGTGTGTGTGTGTGTGTGTGTGTGTGTGTATGTGCTGTGGTGAGCAGTGTATTTATGTGCATGTGTGCATGTGTGCATGTGTTCATGTGTACATGTGTGCATGTGTGCATGTGTTCATGTGTGCATGTGTGCATATGTGCATGTGTTCATGTGTTCATGTGTGCATGCGTGCATGTGTGTATGTGTGCATGTGTGCTAATATCACATACAGATTGTAAAGTGTGTTTCCTGTCTTCCTTCCACAGGTGCTGAGTTAGGGGTGGCTGAATGCAGCAGGGAACTTGATGTCACTGCCACTGATAGTGGAGATGATGAGACATGTATTGTGGCACAGGAAGGTCTGACAGGGTCTGTCGTTGGTCCACCAATCGACACTGCATAGCAGTCAACCCCATCTATGCGCACACTCATACTGCCAATACATCCCTCATCACCAATGGCCTTAGCTGAGGGACAGCATACAGTTGGCATTGACCAGGAGAGTGTGGTACCTATGGCACGTGCATCCCCTCACAGCAGCCATAGCCGGATTACTGGAAAAGTACCACATAGGTGGATGTCCAGGGATTCTCGGGGTAGCACCACTGGTCATATTGCCCCTGGCAGGCGTGCCCCCAGAGGTATTACAACCGCCAGTATGTTCTGGGCTGTAATGCAGGCACAGGCATGTATGGAATGGTACACCCGACAGGGAATAAGGGCGCAGAGGGCTCATTACACTGCTATCAATGAGAGCATCTGTGACCTTGCCATCCAGAATTACACCGAGGTCATTGATAGCCATTGGAGGGAGACAGTAGATGTCCTCCATGATGTGTTAGCCATGAGCCAGGACCATGCGGGATGGATGTGAAGCCGATGTGGATGCATGCCAGCAACAGCATCAGCTGGCAGTCATCACGGATGGACCATGGATCACAGCTGCTCCCGTGGTGGCAGTACCAGCCCTAGCAATGCTGGGGCTGGTCTGTCCATTGACCGTCCTACTAGACCATGTGCATGTGGCACTGGCCAGTCCCAGCAGGGACATTGGTCCAGTCATCATACATCTGCCTCTCATGACAGCACCCAGTCAGGGTTGGAACCCGATACTGCCTGTAGCACCCCTGCTAGGCACAGGTACAGTGTCCATGGCCGGAGACAGTGATCTGTATGGCCTAGCAGGTACAGTCTGTGGCTGTCCCACAACCGCCTGTATATGGCAGCCACATGGTGGAGTTGTGTGCATGCAGACACACACACACATTTACCATGCAACTAGGGCTCACACATACACACACACATTACATCAACATTGGCCCATGCAGTACTGTTGTCCCTCACACACACACACACACACACACACACACACACACACACACACACACACACACACACACACACACACAGACATTCCGATTGGATGGGTAAATGCCAGGTTCTGACAAACCTACAATACACCCTGTGCATATGAAGACACCTGTGCGTGTGTGTGTGTGTGTGTGTGTGTCTGCAACATTGATGCAGGAACAGGCTAACATGGTTCTGATGCACAGGGTGACATTATAGCAGTTTAGCAATAGTAACAAGCTGACAACAGGAAAGTGTAATTATATCCTTGTAGGTATACCTGAGCAGGCATTATGCATCACAGCTGTGATAGGCATTGTAGCATTATTTACACCAGTGTTAGTCCTGAGTATGTAATGTCCACCCATGTGCCACTTGGCTGAAGTGTACAGTGTTGCCAGCATGTGTTAGTGAGTGGACAGTATGTGTGTGATGTGTGCGTTACAAATTAGCGGGTGTACATCTGTGAACATGGTGTGTGCGCACTATCTGCATGTACATGCATAGTGGACACGTGGGATGTGCGACATACCCTGTTCTACAAATTGTTAACATCTCATGGTATCTTTCGATGGCCAGTATGCATTCTACTACAGATATGTACTAACATGGGTACACATGTGTGTATGACATGGGTTGGCACTATGCTGTGGGGGATACTGTTGATATCTGTCAATGATCTGCAGTCTGGTAGTATACACCATCTCAACAGCATGACTATAACCAATCATTAGATGATGTCCTGACAAATGACTCACAGTTGTAGGGAACTCATTAACAGTTGGATCCTTCCAGTACTATACAATAACAGTAACCAGTGGTATTGAACCCCACACATTCCTGGGACCACACCTGTGTGGCATATAGCCCTCTTAGGTACATGCAAATACACTAGGGATATATCCATCAACATCTGGAAATGCATGCATTGGCATACACTGCACTCCCTGGATGGGATGCATATCCTACATAAGGGTATCATACAGACAGATACCTGTTGTCCAATACATGCTGTATAGCAGTAAGCCATCTATGGCATATTCATCCACATTTACTATACATACTATCCCAACAGTACCACATAGGTGGTAGCCCTCAACATGTATGTTGGGTACCAATGTGTACAGACAGACACGTGTTATGTCATCTGTCCCTTGGTACCACATATCAGTAGGTATTGTGGGGTTCCTCTGTGTTTTACATAACACATTAGGGGCCTGCACACATATCCACAGGGCTGGTGTACATCTATAATGACTGTCCGTTATTGACAGTCGTTGTTGTGTATGAACATGTCTGACATATACCTCGGCAATTACCCTCACTCACAGTACTCTATAGTACGTGTCATGAGTGTGTGTGGCAGAGATGTCCTTGGCCACGGATCACTACATTGGCCGGGCTTGACACAGACATACATATGTGACCTATGATTTGTGAAGCAGTGGCACAATCTGTTGAAGGTTACAAATGTATTCATGTTGTATGCAGGCTTCACACCTATGTACTGATTGAGGTCACATGTACACATATTTATTTTACACGCAGATGCCCGATGTGTGCAATGCACATACTGTTTGAAACATATGTCATACCGTAGTAAAAGCAAAACCCACACTGTATTGACAGCCTATGGCGTGCACACTTGGCGTTTTCAGGACTCAAACCTCTACATAACTATGTTATGAACTAGAGAAACATGCATTAACATGGCGCGCTATATGCATTACTGGGTGGTTTATGTTCTCCTTGAATATTTGTAGGATGCTGACATCATCAGACTTTCCAAAGAGGGATGTACCTCTTTTAATGTGTTTTCCTAGTCTCCAAAAAGGCTACGCCTCTCAAAGGAAACCACACACATAACCCCCCACTTGATGTTTGCAGGACTCAAACCCCTACCTAACTATGTTATAATACTAGAGAAATACGCATTAACATGGCACGCTATATGTATTACTGGATGGTTTACGTTCTCCTTGAATATTTGTAGGATGCTGACATCATCAGACTTTCCAAAGAGGGATGTACCTCTTTTAATGTATTTTCCCAGTCTCCAAAAAGGTTACTCCTTTCAAAAGAAACCAGACACACTTGGTGTTTGCAGGATTCAAACCCCTACCTAACTATGTTATGATTCTAGAGAGATATGCATTAACATGGCGCACAATACTGTTCATTGGGTGCTTTCTGTTCTCCTGGTGTATTTGTAGGATGATGACATCATCAGACTGGACATGGTAATGTGTGTACACATTGTTTTGCAATCCCAGGAATGATCCATGTAGGTTGGCAGGTATCAACAGCTTGTACAGGACCCAGTGACTCTCACCTTGTGTGATCTATCTGTGGACACATTGACATCCCTTCATATGTCAACACATATCTATGCACAGATTGTTGATTTTGTGGATACGACATGTGTCTGTAATGTTGATGAAGAGCTGTTCAAAGTCTAGGTGGGACATGTGTAGCTCTGTTCCATGATGTATGTCCTGGGTGGCTGCCTTGTAGACGGTGTAGCATGCTTGGGAACCATGATCTGCACATGAACATACCACAGTTGGTAGGGTTGTGTGTTTGTCGGTTTCCAATAGCTCTGTTTATCATGTCTGCCATGATGCACTCCATGGCCTTGCAGATCAGACTTTATAGGCTTACTGGACTATACTTCCCATGGTGTGCTGTGCACCCACACATGTGGGGAGTGCCTTATGTTGCTGTAACACATTTGACAGTTCTAGGTCTTGTGGAGTTGGTGCGGCTCAACAGACTGTTCAGGTGCAGGTTCTGTTTGTTCTGTAGTGCATGCATGACACATATTGGGAAACAATGCAATCCAATTGCTGCCATGCTTTTGGCTTTGGGGGGGAGCTGTTCAGCCATTCTACACGTGATATCTCCTGGTATGATGTCAGGGACTATCATCTGTCGGAGGTGGGTATGTATACATGGACCTGTCTGATAGGATGTTGACAATGTCAGTAAGGTACAGTTGGCCCTGACTCAGCACATATATGCGTGTACATTACTATTTATTACATAGCTGAAGGACATGTCATGATTCTCAGTCTGGACTCCTTCTCAGCTACTCTTTACAAAACACCAACAAACCTGAGCACTAATCCCGGTTATACTCTTTTACACACTTAACACCCTACTGATCCTTTGTGCTCAGGCTAGAGAGTATGTCATCATAATGCACTGACATGTCCAGGGGTCGATTTAATGTGTACTCTCCAGTCCAGCTAGTGAATATTGTGGTTATGACACAATGTCACATCTAACTCATGTACACAGACAACCCTCTCCTCCTCACATCACACTCACATATATGTGTGAGATGTAACAATATTGACATATGGGACGCTGAGCTCTCTCGACCCATGACTGGCATAGTCTATCAGGTGATGAGGGTGACCACACACACCACATATCAGTCTCACATACACCGATAGTGACAGCACACAAACCACATTATCACACATACACATATTTGGAGGCTCTACATACATTCTGCCTAAGCAGGAGAGACCTCCACAGCAGGCACACATACAACTGCTACCCCACTACAATGACCACGTCACACAGTTCACAATGTCAGTGTGCCACACAGTCACTGCCCTTTGGGCTAAACAACACACCTGATACACTTGTTATAAGTAACACTTTCTGTCAAACACACTGGTCGTCCCACTCACTAGGCCAAACAAGGGAATAGTCACTTTGAGCTGTCTCTCAGGTGCCAGGATCCGCCACATAACACATGCACTCAGGTCACTCCAAAGCAAGTCCAGGACTGACTCCATCATTTACCAAGCTGGTGCGTACAACCTCAGACATTCCTCCCTGGACCACATGACAGGAAACATAGGGGAACTCTGTGATCATGTAGCCCAGCCCAGTATTACCCTGACTTGTCTAGCATCTTACACTCACCAAGTATGATGTCACAGTATACCAACACACTGATCACGTTTAACAGTTGGCTAACATACTGGTGTTATTCAAAGGGGATACAGTGTCTGTCACCCTGGGGTGACATGCTCGACATGCCACATAGCTTCCCTATGGACTCTATGGACAGCTTGCACCTGTCACCCTTGGACCTTTGAATACTGGCTAGGGCACTTGCTGCCACCATAGTGCCTTATTTAAGCTGGGCTCAAAGGACAGAACCACCTCCATAGACATTACAGAGTACACGACACTGAGGGTAATGCTGCGCAACACCAGATGTATTACCCTCAAATTGCGCCCACTCAGGAATCTCCTCAGTATGGAGGATAGCAATATCTGTGCACTAACAGACACATGGTTCAGGCTCCCACATGCACACCAGCACTACCAGGTTGTATTTTGTATCATCCTTTCAGACCACATAACTTGGAATGACCAACACAAATAGGGGGTGTATCCATATACATCACAGATACACATACCTCCGGGTTGGTAGCACTGCACAAAGCATCACAGACCATACATATGCACCTAACATTGTGCAAATCGGCCATTTGGTTTGTTACCTGCTACAGACCACACTCCCCAACTCAGCAACCCCACTCAGCTTTCCTGGCAACATTGGACAATATGAAGGTCCCCCCCCAAACACCATTATATTGGGTGACGTCAAATACCCACACATTGACTGTGGATAGTACTCAGGCCACAACACCCTCGACCAACAGTTGCTACTATTTCTACACTCATATGCTATGGCACAACCGGTCACTACACTCACATGAGGGGACAACATATTGGACATGATCATCACCAACATGGGGACTCTATGTTCCACACCTGCGATATACCCCTCTTTGCTAGGGGCAGAACATACTTTATCTCACTGGACATCCATATCCCATCCCCACACCCTTCCTGGGTAATGTTGGTGAACCTCCCATAGGAAAACGTCACACTCCTCCAAACCACGGAGGTATCTTTCAGAGACCCTGGGTCAGTGGTAGGTATGACTCAGACTGATGTATCCTTTACATACACATTCTATGGACACCTAGTGGACCGCATGGATCGTTACATCCAAAATAACAACTGGACTCATTCCTGCAATGGCAGTGGACCTGTGTGGTAGACCCCAGCCATTCATATGCTTTACAACAAATGGAGTAAGCTACTACATGATAGAGCACAATCCCTGACAGGGAAGGCATCTGTGATCTGTACTAGCAAACAGCTACAATCACTTGGGTAATTATGTCAGGCACGCTTCTAACGGACAATTGCACCAGACACGTCGGACACTCACAAGGCCTTCTTCAGTCGATTCAGGTACCTGGCTGGGCACTCACTGATATGCTGTGTGTTACTGCATACTGACTAAACATACCCTGAACCCACTGACATTGCCATCATCCTGGCAAACAGGTTCAGTGCAGATGTGTCCCCCGCATCCCCCCTAAGGTGGTACTGTCCATACCAACAGAGAGTAACCTCCCAGACATCACGAGTAAACAGGCGAGTGCTGTCCTCCCCACAGCAGACAACACAGCATCAATGGGACCAGATGGTGTCCCATCCTGTGTCATACACAGCCTTCATGACAGACATAACACTCACATTACGTCACTGTTCGACATAAGAGTTACTGCAGCATATGTATCCATGGAATGGCGTACAGCGATAGTGGTCCCGCTCCACTGAATACTGCCACAACAGACCACAGGCAATATTGGCCTAAAATGCTAATTAGCCTGTTCTGCAAAGCTATGGGGTGTATTGTAATGGGACTCATGCACATAGATATGGGAAACCTACAGACACTGGGTCCTACACATTACAGCATTGTTGTGGGCAGATCTTGCCTGTTGGACCTGTTCATATTCTTTCAACAGTTACCAGGTCCATCAGTGTTGGGACGGTTGTCCACTCAGCCTGCCTGGACCTTGCACACCACTTCAACACAATACCTTGCTCGGCCATTATTCATAGGCTCCCCAGCACCAGTATCGACACATATCTGACACGATGGATTGCTAACTGGATCAGGGATAGCACCCACATGCTCAGTGTTGCAGGTGCCATGTCTGACTATACACCAATTACACATGGCATCCCACATATCTCAGTCCTGGGACCTCTCTTGTTCAGTATATATTTGTGTGATGTACAGGCTATCACAGAAAGGTTATGGCTGCCCATGTTCAAAGATGACTGCAAACTTGGTGCCATAATCAGCTCTCCTGCTGGAATATGCATACTCATACAGGGTCTCACAGAGATAGGCTGAATGGTGCCTGAGCCATGGCCCACGGCTACATGCCATTAGATGCATAGTCATCCCCTTTGAGGATGACAAAATGCCCACACATTACCACATAGGTTGTAATCCATTACATACAGTAGTGGTTGTTATGGTTTTGGGGACACAACCTGTTCGTACTCTCGCCTTTGACAATCCTATTGCCATAGTGGTTAGGCAGTATGTCTATATAGCACACCATATCCCACATGGTTTCACATGTTGATCACGTGTGGTCATTGTGCCCCTATACTCTTCACAACCATGCTTGGTTACTATGCCACATTTGGGATGTACCTTACCTGAAACCTGCAGCAACTGTAATGGCCACAAATGTTACTCATCGAGCAGATGTAGGGAATCACACAGATGACATGCACAGTTCCGATACAGTAACTCCAGCTATACTCAGTCACTTACCACCTACACAGATGTGTTTTGTGCCTGTAGTTGCAGGCAATATCTGACCCAGCCTTACTGGACATGCTCCACCTCAGGATATCCGACTCCCTTGGAGCTACACACTCCAGGGACATATACCTCAGCACTGATGTTAAAAGGACATGCTGGGGGGAAAGATTATTATCAGAAAGCCTCCACTCACTCCGGAGTGTAGTTCCGGTTTTGCATAGGCAGAGCCACCCACTGACCACCTACAGGTGACATCTTGACATGTGGATGGGTGATCACATGTTTACCCATCGGATATCTTATGGGTCCATGCTAGACAGAGGCACAATACACTCAACATGAATGGGCTATCTTGTGTGACCTACTATTCAGAGGCACAGTGTTCTGATTAGACTGGGTTACAGAATCCAAACACACTCTGGCTATGCTTGCACTTGCCGTAGGGCAGATAGCCTAGTATCAACCTCTGAACCTATGATAATTTTCATGATGCACAATGTTTATTACTGATACTGTTTGTAGGTTTTTATCATCTTTGCTTTCACACCTTCTATGAACCGCTTAGGTATCTGCAGAACATATTTGCTTATAGCAGGGTTCCACTATATTATTTACGTGTCTGTTGTCATATCAGTGTGTGCAGAGGGCAGACTGCTGGGTAGTGAGAGGTTCCTGGGTTAACACATGCAACTGCCTGCTATGTGTGGCCCAATGCTGTACTCCAACATGGCCTAAGTGTGTGAGCATGCCCAGTTCAGACTGTCAGTGTTCTGTTGCCTGACATTTGTCTCATGTATTCAAGTGTGTGAGCATGCCCAGTGTGACCTTTCAGTATGTTGCTGTGTGAGGTCCACTACATTTGTTGATGTATGTCTACATCTCCAATATTAACATTTGTACTGTGTGTGTTGAAAGTCAGGTTCTATTCTTACTGCAGGACTCACCTTTGTGTCATAACTCGACAGGGATTATGCTGTGCCTGCAGGGTTTCCATGAAATACTTTGCATAGATGTATTGATATTTCTTCATACAGGCTAACCACTGCAATGCTGTCATGGTTTAGTGGTTCAGTACTATGACTATAGTGCACAGTTTTCTGGGTTTGAGGCTCATTGCTGCTTATATTTTCATACTGAGCAGACCAGACTGCATAGGGGCCAGTAAAGCAAGTATGAGCATGTTGGCTTTTGTACAGCTATGCCCTACCTAGACCAAGCTTGTCCAACATTGCTCAATATTAGCCATCATTGCTGGACATTGGCCAATATTACTCTACATTGACCACATTTATAGTAGTTGGTGTGTGCGATTTTGTTTATATATACTTCAATGTGGTAACTGCTGTTTTGCACTGCTTTATATTGCTTAACACATGGCAATCATGCCTCAGGTGTTGATGCAGGGCTGTCTATGTTGGATGCACATACTACACTCCCTATACATGTTTGAAAGCAGGTAGTGTCAACGTAGGCATCCCTTTTACTATATGTGTGGGTCAGAGAGAGGTATCATTTCCAGAGTTCCTACTGAGCCAGTGTATGTGCTATGCGTTGCCTCTTTGCCAAGGCCAAAGCATACTGGGCATGCCTCCTTCTGCCTACTGGGGCAGGCTCAGGTTGTTCCTCCTCTGATTCACACTCAGCCTGTGATGGCCTTGGCAATGGTGGGGGGCTGTTTGGCCCAGGCCTATGCTGTTCCTGCTTCAGCTGTTTTCGCAGGATCATATTATGTAGCATAGCACATACCATGACAATTTGGATACATGTAGTTGGTGAGTACTGCAAGGCTCCACTAGATGTGTCCAGGCACCGGAACCATGACTTGAGCAGCCCAAATACATGCTCGATTACATTTCGTGTTTGTGCGTATGCCTCATTATGGCATTCCTGTTCAGGTATGTGTGCGTTTCTGATGGGTGTCATCAGCCACGGCTCCAGTGCATAGCCAGCATCCCCCACTAGGTGACCATGTGGGATGTCCCCATTGGCAAATGTCTGGTACAGCTGCGTCAGATGCCAGATATGTGAATCATGGCAGCTTCCAGGGCAGCCAGCACACACATTCAGTATTATGCCCTGGGCATCACACACGACCTGGCAGTTGATGGAGGGGAAGTTCTTGCGGTTGAAGTAGACCCTACCCTGCTCACCGGCTGGTGCTTTGATGCATATGTGCGTGCACTCTATTGCACCCACTACCTCAGGGTATTCCGCTATTTGCTAGAAGAGACGCATATTGCTAGCCAATACCTCACTGGAATTGGGGAAATATACATGATCACCGACATGTTCTGACATGGCATCCAGGAACTGGTGCAGTACCCTGGATGCTGATGTCTGTGATATCCCCATCATATCACCAGTTGGTCTCTGGAAGGTACCTGTTGCTAATATTCTTAGCCCAACACGTACCTTAGTTTCCACTGGGATGGGTTCCCCTCTGTTGGTTCTGTTTGTGAGCTGTGGCCTGCACAGCTCAACAATTTGCTGCAAGAGGTCTCTGTCCACTCTGTAGTGCTCCACTATCTCCAGCTCATGTAGCCCCTGGTAGGTAACCCTGGGCCTTTACACTCTTCTCTGTCTCCTCACTGTGGGTTGTCCAGCAGCATTTGCATTATCACCACCTTCAGCATGTTGATTATGACGCCTTATAACAGCAATGGCAGCCCGTACCATTTTTTGTCTCAGTGAAGCTTTTTCAGTTTTCACTTCTGTTAGCTTACTGCAGTGTTGTAGAGTCTCTTAAGAGAAACATAATGGACTGTTGTTTGCAGAGTTTTAAGTGCTGGGCTGGGCTTGCATTCTGCCTGGGTAATTGCCTGTTCTGATTGTTTTCACCTGCTAGCTCTGCTAGTACTCCCTGGTAACTTCCCACTATTTGGTGTGCTTCCTTTTTCCTTTCTGTTCCCTCAGTGGGGGGCACCGTGCACACAAGCGCAAACATGAGCACAGCAGCCAACACGCATGCACACATGCTTACATGGCCTAAACTTACTTATTCTTGTTCAAACACATGCACACAAGCGCAAACACGCTTACAACTGTTTACACAGCCTTACATATGCTTACTCAAGCCTGCACATGCGCACACACGGTTATACACATGCACACTGTCTTACTCGGGTTTACTGGTGCGCGCACACGCGTGCATGCATGCTCATCAAGAAACTTTGGTGTTATCCACGGCATACAACTTCGATTTCTTGACTTTACCTGGCCTACCTGTTGACACACCTCTTTCACTATTATGTGAATGTAAGCTGACACATGACACTCTGGTCCAATGAGCTTCACTCCTTTCATACATACCCCCCTCGTGATGTCACCTATCTTCTAATCTGTTACTCCCCTTATCCTACTCCTACACTCCACTGACTGTGCTCATTTGCTATGTAAACTTGTGATTCACTATCCTACCTCTCATTTGCATAGGATTGCCTACTAATGCTTAGTTACATCTCTTAGACTGAGCTTCCCCCCTTAGCAACCTCTACTCGGTGGCCATGTTGTCTTCAGCCTGCCATTCCCTTGCATTGTAAATTCTTTTTAGCTATAAAATCCACATTTGTGGATCTTAATTATTAATTTTCTGCTTTTTAGGGCACAGCACGTTTGCGCAGCGCTGCGCTATGGTTAAACCCCGGAGATCGGGATAAAAAAAAAGTTATTTTATTTTTAATTTGCATCCCTTCCCATTGCCAATGGCCGTATTTTTGGCCATTGGCATGCTTCCTCCTGTACATTCATGCTTTATTTCCAGCTGACATGGCTCCATTTTGCTATTTGCAGAACCGTACTCAGTTATCAACTGAGTACGTTTCTGCAAGTAACACTACTCCTACTAGGACAGGTTTGGGTTTCCTGGATCGCAAATTTACCTAATTTGCATAGCTTTTACCTGCACTTGAGGTAATTTACATATCCCAGCACTTTCCGTGTAGGACTAGTTTACAGATCTCAGTTGCACGCCCCTACCAGCTGTTCCTGGATCGCTCGGTGGACATATTGGCTTCATGGAGTCTTACTCTACTCTAAGACTCTGTGCAAGCCTTCATGAATCCAGCCCAGACAAACACACAACCCTACCAACTGTGGTATGTTCATGTGCAGATCATGGTTTCAAAACATGCTAGACTGTTTGCAAGGCAGCCACCCAGGACATGCATCACTGAACAGAGCTACACATGTCCCACATAGACTTTGAATAGCCCTTTATCAACATCCCAGACACATGTCGTATCCACAAAACCAACAATCTGTGCATAAATATGTGTTGACATATGAAGGAATGTCAGTGTGTCCACAGATAGATCACACAAGGTAAGAATTATGGGGTCCTGTTCAAGCTGTTGACACCTGCCGACCCACATGGCTCATTCCTGGAATTGCATAAAACAAAGCGTACACACATTACCATGTCCAGTCTGATGATGTCAGCATCCTACAAATATAGCAGGAGAAAAAAAAACAACCCAGTAAAGCAAATAGCGTGCTGTGTTGATTCGTATCTCTCTAGTATCATGACATAATTAGGTAGCGGTTTGAATCCTACAAACCCTGACAGGGTGTGTGTGTGCTTGGGGATATGTGTGTGATTTCCTTTGAGAGGAGTGCCCTTTTTGGAGACTGGGAAAACACATTAATAGAGGTACATTCCTCTTTGGAAAGTCTGATGATGTCAGCATCCTACAAATATAGCAGGAGAAGAAAAACCATGCAGTAAAGCATATAGCATACCATGTTAATGGGTATCTTTCTAGTATCATAACATAATTAGGTAGGGGTTTGAATCTTGCAAATGCTGACAGGGTGTGTATGTGTGTAATTTTCTTTGAGAGGAGTGCCATTTTCGGAGACTGGGAAAACACATTAAAAGAGGTACATTCCTCTTTGGAAAGTCTGATGATGTCAGCATCCTACAAATATAGCAGGAGAAGAGAAACCACCCAGTAAAGCATATAGCATGCTGTATTAATGTGTATGTGTCTAGTATCATAACATAGTTAGATAGGGGTTTGAACCCTGCAAATGCTGACAGCGTGTGTATGTGTGTGATTTCCTTCGAGAGGAGTGCCCTTTTTGGAGACTGGGAAAACACATTAAAAGAGGTACATTCTTCTTTGGAAAGTCTGATGATGTCAGCATCCTACAAATATAGCAGGAGAAAAGAAGCCACCCAGTAAAGCATATAGCGTGCTGTGTTAATATATATCTCACTAATATCATAACATAGTTAGGTAGGGGTTTGAATCCTGCAATTGCTGAGTGTGTCTGTGTGTGTGACACAGTTAGTCAATGCAGCGTGGGTTTTGCTTTTACTATGGTATGACATATCATGATTAAAACAGTATGTGCATTGCACACATCAGGTATCTGCGTGGTAAATAAATATGCATACATGTGACCTCAATCAGTACATAGGTGTGAAGCCTGCATACTACATGAATACATTTGTTTCCTTTGACAGATTGTGCCGCTGCTTCTCAGATCGTAGGTCACATATGTATGCATGTGACAAGGCCGGCCACTGTAGTGATCTGTGGCCAATGCCATCTGTGCCACACACACCCATGACAGTTGCTACAGAGTAGTGTGAGTGAGGGTACATGCCTGGGGTATATGTCAGGCATGTTCATACACAACAACGACTGGCAATAATGGACAGTCATTATAGGTGTACAACAGCCTTGTGTATATGCATTCAGGCCTCTAATGTCTTATGTGATACACCGAGGGACTCCACAATACCTATGGATATGTGGATACCAAGGGACAGATGGCATAACATGTGGCTGTATGTACACATTGGTACCCAACATACATGTTGAGGGCTACCACCTATGTGGTATTGTCGGGATAGTATGTATAGTAAATGTGGATGTCTATGCCATAGTCGGCTTACTGCTATACAGCATGTATCGGACAACAGGTATCTGTCTGTATGATACCCTTGTGTAGGATATACATCCTATCCAGGGAATGCATTGTAGGCCAATGCATGCATTTCCAGATGTGGATGGACATATCCCTAGTGTGTTTGCATGTACCTAAGAGGGCTCTATGCCAAACAGGTGTGGTCCCAGGAACGGGTGGTGGTCAATACCACTGGTTACTGTTATAGTATAGTATCAGAAGGATCCAACTGTTACTGAGTTCCCTACAACTGTGTGTCATTTGTCAGGACATCATCTAATGATTGGTTATAGTCATGCTGTTGAGGTTGTGTATACTACCAGACTGCAAATCATTGACAGATATTAACAGCATCACCCACAGCATAGTTTCAACCCATGTCATACACACATGTGTATCCATGTTAGTACATATCTGTAGTAGAATGCATACTGGCCATCGAAATATACTATGAGATGTTAACAATGTGTACAACAGGGTATGTCACACGTCCCATGTGTCCACTATGCATGTACATGCAGACAGTGTGCACCCACCATGTTCACAGATGTACACCTGCTAATCTGTACTGCACACTTCACACACGTACTGTCCACTCACTAACACATGCTGGCAACACTTTACACTTCAGCCAAGTGGCACATGGGTGGACAATACATACTCAGACCTAACACTGGTGCAAACAATGCTACACTGACAATCAGAGCTTTGATGCTTAATGCCTGCTCAGACGTACCTACAAGGATATCATTACACTTTCCTGTTGACAACTTGCTAATATTGCTACACTGCTATAATGTCACCCTGTGCATCAGCACCATGTTAGCCTGTTCCTGCATTAATTTTACAGATGACAGGAGGTGGCACAGGTGTCATCATATGCACAGCATGTGTTGTTGGTTTGCCAGAGCTCGATATAGACCCATCCAATCGACATGTCTGTGTGTGTGTGTGTGTGTGTGTGTGTGTGTGTGTGTGTGTGTGTGTGTGTGTGTGTGTGTGTGTGAGGGACAACAATACAGCATGGGTCAATGTTGATGTAATGTGTGTGTATGTGTGAGCCCTAGTTGTTTGGTTAATGTGTATGTGTCTGCATGCACACAGCTCCACCATGTGGCTGCGATATACGGGAGGTTGTGGGACAGCCACAGACTGTACCTGCTAGACTGTACAGATCACTGTCTCTGGCCACAGACACGGTACCTGTGTCTGGCAGGGGTGCTACGGACAGTATCGGGTACCAACCCTGACTGGGTACTATCATCAGAGGCAGAGGTATGACGACTGGACCCATGTCCCTGCTGGGAATGGCCAGAGCCATGTGCACGTGGTCTACTAGGACGGTCAATGGACAGGCCAGCCCTAGCATTGCCGGGGCTGGTATAGCCACTACAGGAGCGGCTGTGATCTGTGGGCCATCCGCGACAACTGCTAGCTGTTGCTGGCATGCCTCCGCGTCGATGTCCTAACCTTCCCGCACAGTCCTGGCTCAGGGAAAACACCTGCTAGACTGTACAGATCACTGTCTCCGGCCACAGACACGGTACCTGTGTCTGGCAGGGGTGCTATGGACAGTATCGGGTACCAACCCTGACTGGGTACTATCAGAGGCAGAGGTATGATGACTGGACCCATGGGAATGGCCAGAGCCATGTGTACATGGTCTACAAGGACGTTCAATGGACAGGCCAGCCCCAGCATTGTCGGGGCTGGTACAGCCACTAAGGGAGCGGCTGTGATCTGTGGGCTGTCCGCGACGACTGCCAGCTGTTGCTGTTGCTGGCATGCCTCCGCGTCGATGTCCTAACCTTCCCGCACAGTCCTGGCTCAGGGCATCTAATGTCTCCCCCCAATGTCTATCAATGATCTCGGTGTAATTCTGGATGGCACCGGCAAGGTCATGGATGCTGTCATTGATAGCGGTGTAATGGGCCCTCTGCGCCCTTAATCCCTGTCTGGTGTACCGTTCCATACGTGCCTGTGCCTGCATTACAGCCGGAACATAATGGAGGTTATAAGACCTGTGAGGGCACGTCTGCCAGGGGCAATATGACCAGCGGTGCTCCCCCAAGAACCCCTGGACATCTGCCTATGTGGTACCATTCGAGGAATCTGGCTATGGCTGCTGTGAGGGGATGCAAGTGCCATGGGTACCACACTCTTCTGGTCAATGCCAACTGTATGCTGTCCCTCGGCTAAGGCCATTAATGATGAGGGATGTATTGGCAGTATGAGTGTGCACATAGATGGGGTTGAACTCTGCGTACTGTCGATTGGCGGACCAACGACAGACCCTGTCAAACCTTCCTGTGCCAGAATACATGTCTCATCATCTACACTATTTGTGGCAGTGACTTTAGGTTCCCTGCTGCTTTCAGCCACCCCAAACTCAGCACCTGTGAGAGGAAGACAGGAAACATACTTTACAATCTGTACATGATATTAGCACACATGCACACATGCACACATGAACACATGAATACATGCACACATGCACACATGCACACGTGAACACATGCACACATGCACACATGAACACATGCACACATGCACACATGCACACATGAACACATGCACACATGCACACATGCACACATGAACACATGCACACATGCACACATGCACACATGCCCAAAAATACACTCCTCACTACAGCACATACACCCACACACACCAGCAATCCAACACATACTCAATAGTGGGTGAAGGTGGGTGACAGTATCACAAGGCAAACAGTCACCTCACACGTGTCAGCATGCAGAATATGTGTTGCTCAAGTCCATGCAGTGCAAGTGTAGATGGCCCTATTTAATGACAGTATACATGGCTTTGATGCATGTGTGTAGTTGTTCAGTGATTGGCTACACCCTGGAACACAATGTGTACATGGACACAACATCGCTCTGCAAGTATTATCAGCTCTGCAATGTCCTGTGCACCATCACTCACAGGTATACATACCATGGCTGCATGTGTTATCTGTGTGACACATAGATTTCCATGTCTGATTACAGTGTCTGTGTCCATAGCAGATAATAGTGGGCACAGGTGTAGCACATGCATGCTATGTAAACACACAGGATGAGTGATGCATGTAGACATGAAGGAATCCCAATGCTCGACATGGCCATTGTACAGTGGTTATGGTGAGTGTGGGACATATTGCAGATATGTCGGTGCCTGCCATGACATGGCATGCTACATGACTGCAACATTAAACACCACACATACCCAATGTGTGTCATGTGACCTATACACCCAATAGCATTCCAGGACATATATGTGACACTTTGTACAGATGGCGACTGCTGTGCATATTGTGTATACTGGCATATGTAAGCACACACATAACATGCTATGCATATTGTATATAGGTGCATATGTTTGGACACACACAACATCGAGGTGCAAAGCAAAGACTGCTATGTGTAGTACTGTGGTAACTGTAACTGGATGGGGTGTAGTACCATGTTCCGTAATCATCATGCATCTTGTGGTCACTCACGGCTACTAATGTGTGACAGACCACCGCTTAGCATGCTATACCTGAACTGCAGTGCCATGGCTACGTTCACAATTACACAGCCACTTTGTACATGGGTGTGTGAGGTGCCCAATAGGGAGCATTGCCTAACATGACTGTGTTATGCGTTGAAGAGTGTTGCACAGCCCCATGATAGGCCTCTACCCCTGAGGTACATCATGTGTGTGTGTGGATGACATGTGGGATACTGAAGTGTGACCTTACAGCGGGTGTGTGGTAACGCCATATGTAGCATGTTTTTATGTACTGTGTATGATAAACGTGTTATGTTGTGTACAGCTGTAGCAACTATGCCTATCCAATGTGCAGTCCGGTGTTGCCACAACTGGGTCTGATGCTCTGTGTATTGTATGTCATTGAGGCAGCTACTGACATTACTGAGCTGTGCAATGTCTTACAGCAAACATGCACGCATGCATTATGCGTAGGTGTGTTATGTGTACATGGCCTACACCTCACCTATGACATGCACATTTCATTACCAACATTGCAGTTATACCACACTCACCAGCATGGATCATCTGCCCTGCTGTCTCACCAGAGGGACCTACAAGAATATGAGAGAGTTCGTCAGTGGCCACAACTGTGGCACTGCTACAGTGGGTATGCTAAACTACAGTAGAAAAACAGTCAACAGTCACAGGTGTACAGATAATATTCCAAATATCAGTATTGCACAACACTAGGCAGCACAACTTCTAAACACACAGTACACATCTCTCGTAGACATAATCTAACAATACAGTTAACTGTAGTCTACAGATAGGGCATGTTACCTGTTCGCTCCATGTGAACATGCTGGGTGGCTCAGACCTCCATGGCAACACATGTCAGTGGGAGTTGCTGCTGTTGTCCAGGAGCCACCATGCTTAAGAGCAGCTCCTCCACTCTGGTGAGGGGGGATGAATGGCCATGCTACCACCTGTGGCAAGCTGTTGTCTTTGGATATCAGACACACACCACCGGACATGTCTAATTAAATCACTGCAGTGATGGCGTACCTGCTCATATGTCCGGTTATGCATGCCTATGTCATTTACCCAACGAGCAAGATCCTGCCACAGTGCAGTCCACTCCTGCTGGTGCTGGCTGCTTCTGGAAAACAGCATTGTGTAGTGCTGCACCAGGCTTTGCTGAATCTCCTCTTCCTCCGCTGCTGTGTAAGACGGGTTACGTTGGTGGGCTATCTGGCTGAAAGAGATATGAACAATATGTGTAAGCGAGTCCTGTGGCACACTTTACACCTTTAACCATAGATATCACTTTACTGACATATATACCATCCATTTGTCTGTCAGAGGATACACACGTTCAATACCACTTATTGGTTCTCAGGCCACAACTGACTAACAGTGCCTGGCACACTCTATATATCAAACCACTATACAACAGTACCCGACACACTGTTTGTGACACAATGCACAACCTCACCACAGGGGTATATATCACGCCAATGCACGAACAGAGATGTCATCCATTGCAATGAATGTAAAGTACAGTTACAGTAGTACCAGTCAACCTCCCTAGTCGTTGATGCCATAGCCCTGCCTAACATATGTGCACAGTTGTTACTATAGGTGGCATACTACTGTAACAGAGTTTATATGTTGCTAGATATACATGCATAAAATGTAACACATATATGATTGCGGCCATGGTACAGGCATAATTACACATACATCAGGCAAACATACAACACACCACTGTATGCCAACACAGATGAGCTTTACCTGTGTACCATACAGTACTGTGTGCCCCTACTTACAAACCCTTATGCCTGAGTTATGTCCTCTGTGCAGACTACAGGAAACACACAAGACAGTGTTTCCAAGCAATGTGAACACACACCATACTGTGCTGTTTAGGCCTACAGCTTCAGGTAGTACTACAGTTCATATGGAAGTTGGATTCACCAGCAGTACCACTCAGTAAGCATACATGTATTGCTTTAGCCTTCAATGAGACACCAAGGTCGTCAACGAGGAACTACGTCACATCATATGCCATACTACTATGTCTGCCTAAAAGTACAATACACATCTTTTGCTGGCCTCACAGCTAGTATAGACACTACCATGTCAGATACAACTTCACACTAATCTATCACACCTTTACAGACCTTGCACACATTCAGCGTTACACTTATTCAACCTCACATAGCAGGTATTGCATTGAGTACATGTGTGAGTGTATAGTGTCATAGGTAGGTAATATGCTATTGGTCCGAGGGCCTACAGCAGCCTAGCCATATGCTACCCAGGCTTTTGACACACATGTACTTTGATTTCACTTGCCCCTGTCGACCAGAACCACAGAGGGGATTCCTGGGGTGTATTACTAATCTCCCAAACAATCATCAGGGGTATTTATGACAACTGCTAATGAGGAGCCTTATTTGCTATTGCTAGGTGGTCTATTCCAGTGTATGGCATATCTCTGAGATAGGAACCTATCCCTCCAGCATGTGCTGTTTAGTGAGCTGACGAGGTTTAGGGTGCTAGAGCATGTATCCAAGAGGGATTGTGATATGTTGTCATGGTGGTTGTCACCCAGCTATGGGTCTGACATACCTCTGTATGTCCGGCAAAGGTCACATCTGTGTGGTCGGTATGCAATACAGTCTAGATGTGGTTTTGTGAGTCAGTCTACATAGGGCATCTATTTGCGGCCAGTATTACCCTTTGTGAGGTATGTCTGTGGCCTTTCCACCTGCTGTAGTTGTCATGTGAGGTACATACCACACAGGGCATTGTGATGAGTAGAGGGGAACACTGACCTATATTTCCCTAGATGACACACCTGTTGTCATGACACATACTGCACAGACAGATTACAGGTCTAGTGTGGCACTGTCTTTATCAAAGAGGAGGCTACTGTCCTCCTGTGTCCCATGTTCCCTTATCACACCTTCAGTGTTAGGTAGATCTCTACCTATGTGGTAGTTAATGGGTACAGTGTTTTGGAAAGGTGGAATGGCACTGCAGTATCGACACTTGTCTACAGTCCATGCCTTGGTCACCACACACCTGTTGCAGTACATATGACCCCATGTCTCTCTCTCTCTCTATATATATATATATATATATATATATATATATATATATATATATATATATATATATATATATATATATATATATACATACATATCTATACACATACATGTACACATCCATTGCTGTACACATAGATGTACATATAGGCATATGTACAGTCCACCTTTCATGGTGGGGATATCACTTATGTGACAATTGTGGGATGTACAGTTATGTGATTATATTGCACAGTGTTGTGCACAATGAATTTTGGTGTCCTCAGCCCATGTAGCTTTAGCAGGCCTCACTGGCTGTAACACAGTAGATCTGACAAATCAGTCCCACAGCGTTTAACCACCACATGACATATATCAGCAATGCATGCTGTTTTCTATGCCACACACTACAACCTACATAGATATATGCACATAACAACCTTCAACGACAGATATCTGTCCACCCTTCACTAACAGTTGCAGTATGTCCCTTGCCCTATGCACATGTGCAAATACAGATAGATACGTACTGCTGCCACACATGGATGATTTGCAGTGTGTAGAGTGCTCTTCAGGAACATCTACTACATGCAAGCACATACATATGAGTTACATACCTTACCTTTGTATTTCCCTGCTCTGTCTGTTGTTACAGTTTTGTTGTTTTTTTTTTTTGGTTGTTTGTTTTGGGTTTTCTCCCTCTGTTTCTGTTTCTGTTTCTGTCTCTGTTGTCTGTGTCTCTGTCTGTGCCTCTGTCTCTCTCTCACTCTTGCTCTCTATCTCCCTGTACCTGCAATGATATTATTGCATGTGTGGACAGCAGGTACAGTCTGCTTTTCTAGGTATCTGCACATGTGCATGTGACAGCCTCTGCACCAATTGCTGCCCACCATTCAGTAATTGCATGCAGCCTGCTGTGTGGTGATTGCAGTACTCACTGTGATTGCAGCCCACTGCTATAAAATGCTAGGTTAGGTAGGCGTAGCCCTTTCAGCTTTCCAAGGTGGGGGCCCATGCTTATTTGCTCTGGACACCATTGTGTCAGTCAGAAGGTTGGTATATGTCTCTTATCTGAAGATAGGGTTGTAGCCAGTGATATGCATGTTGTACTCAAACCTGAATGTTGCTGCTTCCAGTACACACTTCTCAGTTTAGACATGTACTCACCCCTCCAAATGCTAACACAAGATACATGGGAGTATGTACTTTCTTTCTGAATTAGACAATTAACTGCCATACAAATGTGGTTATTGCACTGTATTCCTGCGGCACATGCAGTGTTTGTGAACTGCTATACTGTAATTATTACGTTACTCACTTCTGAACAGTTTGTGGTTTGTTTGTGTTGACATTAGCACAGACTGCTCAAGACAACTGGACATATTTCAGTATTGAGTATGCCTACCTACACCCTTGTTTTTGCCTGAATACACAGGTGTGTTGTACCTTTGGGTAGGGGTGCAGAAGTGCAAAGAGCATTTTTTATTATCATGTGAGGTTTATCTTGCTGAACAATCAGGGTTGCTGTGTACCTGTTAGTCTATCAAGGCAAGTAGTCTGCCTGCGTAGCTCCCACCTGTGGACATATCCAGATGGTAGCTAGAGGTTAGCCTATTATACTTTGTCTGTGCACCACACCAGTATTTTCAGCACTGGCACATTGGCATTGTCACAGTTGGTTGCTAGCAGTACATGGCTACATCCTGTGATATTTCTGTGTTGTACTCCTACATAAGGGCATGCTTGTGGAACTCCTTCCAAAGCTATTTGCAGAGTGTGTAACAGCAGTAATGCTGATATGCCTGTGTGTTTCTGCCTCTGCCAGGCCTCAGATACTCTCAGGTATATATTTGAACGGCCTCAGTGAAAGGTGCATATAAGTGAGATACACCTGCAAAATATTACAGACATATTGCAGTTGAGACTTTCTTGGGAATCAGAGCATATGTATAACTACACCTTTTCTGACGTGCAAACAGTGTCTACTCTCACCTATTGACATTATTCATTACGTGTGATTCCACACTTTTCTGCCTAAAGTTAGTACTTTTCAGAGTGATTCAGTGGGGCACAGCTAACATTTATTTACAAATCAGGGACATCCCTGTAAAGCAGTCACAGTTGGGGAGTCTGGCCTCTGCCCTATTCAACTTTGCCAGTGTTTATCCTGGTCTGATACTGTGTGGTGTTTGTAAGGTGCTACTGTAACATTATTCCCTGCTAGGATGGCTGGTTCTCTTTTCACAGTCATATCATGCAATTCCACAACAACTGCTGGTAAAGACCCACAGAACAGGATTTGTGTTATGCCATTCCTAATTTCCATTTACATTCCCTCATTGTAATGCATGATATATTTATTTCAGCACCAAGCCATTTGTATATCAGCTGTGGCTTAGTGGTAATTCATGCAGTCTGTTGTGTTAATGGTCTGGGGTTTGAGACTGGCAGAGATTTTTTCTTTTGCTGCTGGGCAGAACAAGGGCCCTGACATAGAGTGACTAAGGCACTTTTAAGCAGTTGTAAGTGGGTTTGTGCGATGCTTAGAAATGCTTAGCTAAGCGCACACATGCACACACTCGCTTAAACCCGCTTACTACAGCTTAAATGTGCTTACTCCCGTTAACCCCCATGCTAATTTCTTTTAAAGAAAAGAAAATGGGGAGATAGGAAAGTGGTGAAAAAGGGGGCACAAAGAGGGACAGACTATAGGTAAACAAGCTCGGGATGTGCAGGACGGGTGTAGGGAAGGTCCATAGTTGCCCATTTCTTTACCAGCAACAGCTGTGCATATGCAATACATTTGGAGTGAAATTTGAAACCTTCCACCCCTGGGAGAGGGGTGAGGACAACAAAGTATGTTGTACTGCCAATTATAATTATCAGTTTACATGTCCAGTGGGCATGTGTGCGAAATGGGCAGCTATGTATGGGGCGTAATTTGTTTGTGGGTACATATTGCCCTTTTTTTTTATTTCAGGTGAGAGTGGAAAGTGAGGTAGAGGAAGTAGGTATGTTCGAGGAGGTAGGTTGGGGAGGTAAACAGACAAGACAGACAAGACGCATACAGGGGCAGTGTATGACAAATGGGATGGGTGAACACAATTGACGGGGATGGATGTTTGGAAATTGCAAGCCCATGAGCCCACAGATGTTAACAGTGGAACTGAGATCCCCACCCATGGGCAGTCACCACTGCACCTTCACAGCCCCAAGGGTGGCTGTGCTGGGAGCTGTGTAGGATGGGCAGGCTCACCCGTGAGACGTGCCACTCTCGACTTGAGCTGGCATAGGGGATCAGCGACTGAACGCTGGATCTCCCTACGCACCACAGCCCGGACCCTTTGAAGGGTGACAGGTGGCTCTTCTCCACCCACACTTTCATGGGGGGGGACGAGCCCCATCCCCTGCAGCGGTTCCACCCGAAGGTGGCACAGGACCAACGGTGGAGGGGAGCCCGGGCTGGGCACCGGACCTGCTGGTGCCAGGTGCACTCGACAAGCTGAGGAGGGACAGGTGGGTCCACTGGGACCAGCCTTCCCATACGTTCTGTGATTGGGTGTGTTTAATTACAACATAAACAACATAATTCCAGATTATTTGTAACAGCATGCAGTAATATTCCCATTAACCCAACACACCAAGGTTCCAACAGTTGAACAGCAAGCATAACACATGCATATATTGAACAACAGTGGATATTCCAACAGCATGCAGGGATGTTTGGTAGCAACAGGCCACCATGATTATGGTGTTTGAACAGGGCACATGCATCAGCGTGAATGTAAATATTTATAGAACAATAGGACATATGTCCCAACAAATATTTAAGATTACACATACCCATTGAGGTGTGGAATTGCATGGTTTATGCACATACAGTAGGGTGTAGAAAAAAACTTCAATTAACATCTTATAATTACTTTTAGTCTACACTGCATTTCTAGTGACTGCAAGTGTATATCCCCTACATGTATTATTACACTTGCCACCATGCATTAGGTTGTGTAATGGGTTTGACTAGTTCAATATATACCTGACCTATATCTGACATACTAACTGTCCAAGATGCAGATGCTACTGCTACATATTTCTTAATTGCATTTATATTTCTTTATCTACATATCTGGATGTTTTCACATGACATTTTCACTTCAATTTGTACAGAACCCTGCATTTCTTGAAGCACACTCACATTTCTGGGTAACAAATTAACATGCTACTCATGTGCCAGATTTACTTATGCATGCCAGCCAGTAACTGACTGTTAAGGACTGTATATATGCTTCACATCTACTAGAACTTCCATCACCCACTTTAGATGGGATTGCACAACTCTGGGTTGCCAGCACTTTTTAAAACAATACTATTTGTATAATGCAAGGGTACAACAACATTTCAAACTAAGTGGCACAGACACACTCCAGGATTTAGACCTTTATTAATGACATTACCCACTTTTCCACAGGCTCACTCCTTTATTTATTATAACAGTGCATATGGAAGACATATTCAATATATATTATACCTTTATTAATAGGTTAGAACACTTTTTTTCAGGCTCACTCACTTTTTTTATATGACAGTACCTGCAGAGATATTATTCCAGACATATGTTACCTTTCTTAATGGGTTACTACACTCTTTTTCTGGCTCTCTGACTTTTTTATCTGACAGTACACGCAGAGGACTTATTCAGGGCATTTTATGGCTGCATTATTGGACTACAACACTTTATTTCATGCTCTCTCCCCTATTTTATATAACAATACATGCAGAATAATCACTAACCTGCCTGGTGGTGGAGCCTTAGCAGCCTATCAGCATAGGCTTGCTGATTCACAGCACGGTCACCTGCAGCTGTAAAGTAAATGAAGGGATATTGAGACATACCTATCCATTATACAGAATCAATTATCAATTCTTACATACTGCATTCCATGGCTACCTACTCAGTTGTGGGGCATCTTGCATCCCACAGGCCTCCTGTATCCATTGGTTCAGGCGGTCCTGCTTCCATCTCTTCAGGTCTGCATGGTGGTGACGGACCTGCTCACCAGTCCGAGGAATGCCTGTGACACTGGTGAGGTCATGAGCTAACCGGTTCCAAGCCTCTGCCTTGGAACTGGCCCTGCAGGAGTCTTGACTCATGACAGTGGACAAGGAGTCAAACCATGTATTTCGACTCCTCGATGCCCTAACGTTGCGTTTGGAAGCGTGTACCCTCTCCAGCACCAGCCATTCTAACTGCAGATGTGAGCTACAATCAGTTATGGCGAGTATTCCCGCCTATGGCGCTTAAATATGCCGCAATTCCCGCACTTTTTTGTGATTGGCCGTTTTTGAAAATTCTCGGCTGACTGCAGACCTGCTTAGTAACGGTTAATCTACCATTTCTAAGTATATGTATGTTAACAATGGCTGTTTTTCCTAAGCTGTCATGGCTTAGTGGTTCTGTACTTTGATTATGATGCACAGAGTCCTGGGTTCGAACCTTGTCATTCATTTTATTTTAATACTGTCCAGACAGGCTAGAGGGTGTGGCTGCATTTAAGCAACTTTGCTCTATGTTGCTCTATGGTGCCCTACGGTGCCCTGGTTTCAACGGTGCGCACGTCCGCGCAAACACATTGTGCTGGTTAAAGCGCTGTTTCACAATGAGCACTTCTATTGTGCTGGATAAAGCGCTCTTAAACTTTGGGCAACTCTATTGCACTGGATAAAGTGCTGTTAAACTATGGGCAACTCTATTGCGCTGGGTAAAGCGCTGCTTAACTGCGGGCAATTATATATCAGGATCTTTTAAAAATATATATTTTGTTCACTGATACATTGGCCATTTCACTGCTTTTTACTAATATTTTAATCATATATGTCAGGTATTATTTCATATACTGATTTAAAACATAAATAAGAAGGGGAGTGGTGGGACTCAAACCATGAATGCCTCCTCTTTGTACGAACGCTCGACCATTACACTATTGCTATTTGGTGTGATTTGCATAAACATTCTTTCTTATGCTCTTCCATGTCGGAATTGCTAACTACAGCTAAGCAATGGGCACACCCGCACACACACGCGCAAATACGGGCAGCTATTTCAGGAATTTAGAAAAAATAAAATTAATGTTTTATTTTTTATAACTGTGATGGGGGTTTACAATGTCAGGGAATGTGGTGTTGGGTGCAAGGACATTTGAGCAGACTCGCTCTTGTGTGTTTTCATTTTACTTTTCCAACCCTTGCAGGGGCGTGGACATTTAGACTGCTCGGCAGTTGGACACGCCCTCTGCTTTCCTACATGGTCTGTGTAAGACTTACGTTTGAGTCAGCATGCCCTCATGAATATTCATGGCACGCTGATGTCATACTGTTCAACTGCAGCCTCCGAGTAAAACTTATTAAGTCTTACACGGAGGATTCGTGAATCCAGGGGAAAATAATTATTATTCAAACAAAAATGTACTAAATCCACAATATATTCTGTGGTTGGTGATTCCCCCAAGGAAAATCTAATGGCTTCAAGTCCATGACAATGTTTAATATTAGTATATAAACTGCTCATATTTAAGGTTACCCAGAACATATTATCCGTCCACTGAATTGACATTAATTTATATAAAAAATCAAAAACATCCTTAAAATATGCTGGTAATGAAACAACCTTAGGTAAAAACAAAAAATGCATCAATTGACCTAAGTTATAGGTGAAAGAATTACTGCCTGAAACAATTGGATGCCCCGGATGGGCCTGTACATTCTTGTGTATTTTCGGTAAGCAGCAAAATGTGGCAATGCTATAAGTGCTCATAATTATTATTTTCTTAACATCATCACTTGTAAGGTAGCCCAGTCTAACACCTCTATTAAGTAAAAATTTAAATTAATCCAATGCTTTAAAATATTTAGTTATATCTACCTTAGTATAAGTCAAATTATCATTCAAGTGTTCATAGCACATATTTAAATATTGTGATACATGCATTATAAACAATTTATTCCCCTTATCAGAGGGTTTAAAAACAAACTGTTCATTCTTGGACATATTTAATAATGCTGCCCATTCTTCTCATGTTAAATTATAAACTACATTCTCTTTCACACTTAAAAACATTTTGAATTCACATTTTTCATAAAACATCCACCATTTTGTGAAAATTAAAATGTGAAGTTAAAATAATATCAGCATCATAGAAACCAGGAATATATTTACTATGTACCTTAACACAACTTATATCTAATACATTATAAACATTATATTCATCATCTGAAGCACATGAAAAATAGTTCTTCTTGATACTAGAACTAATAGCAGTACACAATTCACTTCCTTCATTATGCCATTTAGAATCAAACATGTATTTTAATTGTAATTTTATAACCAGTCCAAAAATGTTTTTTGACTTCATATAACTTAGGAATAACAGTGGGAACATATTTCAGACCACATTTCAATACAGAAAGTTCAATATTAGAAAACACATACCCTGACAAATTGATAACATAACTGTCCTTCTTACCATTTGGTTCCCTTATGGTAATTGTTCTGTGGGGGATGAGAGTTCCATTGATTGGAGAACTGATTCTCTCATTGTCATTTCCTATTTGGAGGCTCGTCAATTTGGCCGTTTGACCCATTCTGAGAGGTCTGATGAAACTCTGCCATTCTTTGTGCCCTCGGCAACTGAGGATAGTCTACCCCTTCTTTAACTCATCTTTGCCTGTAGATGCTTCATATGTCATATGCAAGGAAGAAAACAAATGCCGTTCCTCACTTCTATCGCTTCCTTGAAACCTCACATGACCTCTGTTCATTCTCTGATTACTCCTCCCAGGAAAGGCCATACCATCATCATAGTCATGGGTATCTCGCAGAAGCTTTTTCTTTTTCCTTTGTAAAATTTCTTCCTCAAGTATTTTAAGCTTAGTATTAATATCAATGAGCAATTTATCAACAAATTCAGAGCCAGATGTTGAAATTAGCTTACTGCACATACTACTAATTTCAGTTCGTAATTCTTTTTGTTTAACCCTATCCCTTTCAACAAGGATAGACAACCATTCCAAAGTACATTTATGTGCCGCTGCGACCCAGCATTTATAAAACAATTTATCATTATCATTATAAGCTCTTAACTCTCTAGGGGTTACATCAAGTTCAAGATATTTAGTGAGGCTCTGAATATTAAAGCAAATGGCAGTCTCCTTCTTCATTAATTGCTCAAGCTTATCACACATTGTCTTATATTCAGGATTAACAGAATTATTAAACCTTCTTTCAATGGTGGAAAATGGATTAGGTAGCCGATGATTCCTTTCTGCTTCCCATTTATCCCGCACTGTGGACTAGTTTTCAGTAAGCCTATTATTGCAATTACTGCCAAATGCAGGTTGTAGTTGCTCCTGATTTGATTCAGAAGGGTGAGTCACATAATTGTCCAACAAACGTTGAGAAGTGTCCATAGAAGAATTCCTAAACACCCTGGGTAAATCCACATTGGGATCACTGGCCATGTTATCACAACAACCACAAAAAAAAAATAAAAAAAGAAATATCAGCAGTAACAACAAAGAAAGTCCAGGATCCCAAGAATATTGACTTTATTTCACACTCTCTGACGTCTCAGCATACACTGCCTTCTTGGAGTACACATTTTTTGAAAATAGACCACATTTATATATATATATATATATATATATATATATATATATATATATATATACACACACACACACACACCAACAAATTACAATTAAATAATCAAATAATCAACTAATAAAATAATTAAAAAATACTTTTCTTAAAGCAACACATGCCAATTAAAATCAACATTCATCCCCTTAGGGAACAAAGTATCAAACTTTAATATATAAACTCCTTTTGCAGGAGCTATGGCTGGTGTTGGAGAGGGAACATGCTTTTGGGCACAGCGTTGGGGCATGTTGGAGTTCAGGGCCATGGCTGGGCTCCTTGTCAAAGACCATGGTGACAGACTGCTGCAGGGTTAGTACCAGGGATCTGAATACAAGTCCAAGACCTGGGACTGTCTGGCACATGATCTCACCAATGCTACTGGAATCCCCCACACTAGTGAGCATGTGTGTCATCATTATGATGACCTGAAGCAAAGGAAGGGGGAGGTATTGGCCCAGTGGATCCAAGATGCACAGGACCGGAATGCCCCAGAAGTTTGTAAGTATAGCAACTGGTGATTTATCAAATTGTAGTATGAGTATCTGATAGACAAATATGCATAATGGTGTGTTTTCTCCCCACAGCTGCAGAGCAGAGGAATCAAAACATGGAGGCCCAAGTGGGCACCTAGTAAGGATGCCCCAACACTGTGGTGATTACAGATCTATCTTGCAGTATATAGTACAATAAATAAGAAAGAGTGCATTGGTAACTGTCAGTAGGTAGAGTCTGTTCTGAGCATACTGCAATGAATGTGTTCTTATACCCAGACTGATATGTGAGTAATGCCAGGTACTGTGCAATACAGATGAAGGCATCAAACATGCTACTATTGATGAAAGAAAGCTAATACTGTAGTAATAGTGTATAGGAATAACATAAGTATATACTGTATTAATACTAAGGATCTTGTAATAAAGTACACCGAGATTGAAAATGTGAAATAAATGACATTCATTCATCATCTACAGGATATGCAGTACAACTGCAGTTAGAATTGTGAATGAAATAAGCCACTGTGTCATGCCACTCTCAATAAAGATTTTTTCTCCCAAGTGTTTTATGTATTCTGGTCTGTTATTGAAGAAATCCAATTTTACAGGTGCTCCACAGCAGATATGGCTGACACCATGAAATGACTGAGGTTTGGTTGATAAAGAACTGTTATGCTAAAGTGTAGTTGTGGAGCTGTACAACAAGATAGAATGCAATTTGATATATGTTCAGCATTAAGATCTGAACCTTGAATAGTAATATGTAAGGTGTAATAGTGTGTTTCCCTCAAGAATGTCTTGTGTTATCCTTTGCATTTCAGCTATATGCATTCCTGAACATAGGTATGCTGATGCAGGCAAGTATGAGACTGTAATAGCTGTAGACTGCAAATATACTATCTGAAAATGTATATAGGTTGGGTAGACAACCCAGCAACCCAATATAGAGTTCCACGGAAGACTGCAGTGACAGTTGGGCATACATGCATGAGATTCATTCATGACAGAGATAGTAGGTGAAGTGTGTATTAATAGTTGGAATGCAGGTGTACACATTTAACCCCAAGTGGATGGGAATATGTTTGATCTGTACAGAACATATTGGGGTGCTGGGTTGCCTACCCAACCCATATACATATTCAGATAGTATATTTGCAGTCTACAGCTATTACAGTCTCATACTTGCCTGCATCAGCATACTTATGTTCAGGAAGGCATATAGCTGAAATGCAAAGGGTAACACAAGACAATCTTGAGGGAAACACACTATAATACCTTATACATTACTATTCAAGGTTCAGATCTTAATGCACAACATATATCAAACTGCATTCTATCTTGTTGTACAGCTCCACAACTACACTTTAGCATAACAGTTCAGTCATGTAGTGTTAACATATATTTTCTCCACAGGACTTACAGGTACAGAAATGTCTGTAGTAGCTGTATAAAGGGTATACTAATAATCTGTGTCCAGATGTACTAGTGTGTAAACAGCAGTGCTTAGCAAGTTGATAAGGCACCATTAAATAAAATGTCATGAAATAGACTACTATTTCAACTGAATTAGACAAATTAAATGTTCTGCTGTTGGTATGGCTGTGTGCCTGGTGCATCTGTGAATGTGTGCTGATAGTCCAACCCCATGTCAATGAATGGCAGCAGGATAGCTTTGCCAATAACCTTGGGCACATATATAAATCCAGTTGTAGTAAGCCAGTAGCACACTCACACAACATCAGTGCAGGGTACACCTTGTTAGTCATATATGTTGCCCTGTCATGTATGAGTCCCCTGTAGTTATGTACCAATAGCTCTTACAGCTTGGCCCATACCTTTCCACGTCGACAGCTTGAGAGGTATGTACATGCTACAGAAGCTATAGGGCACATGTAGATGTAAAGTAGGGGCAGACCTGCAGAGTATTGAGCAGTACTGTTGTGAAAAATATAGCCTATACAGCTAATAATGTTATGCTTTTCTCTCTCTCCCCACCCCTTATTTGCATCACAAAGTATTATTCTTATACTACAGATATGGCTCCATTTCCACATATGTTGTTCCCAAAACCTAATGTTGGGCCTTGTTTTGTATTACTGGTTATATATTTCCGTGGTTGCATACTAACATACATTGCTGAAATTCCACCATTGTTGGCCTTTTGCAGTAACTGTTACTAGCATGCTGTTACAATAATGACTGTTATTCCATTTATACCTGTATTCCATATGGTATGCAGGCCTGTTGTTCTGGGTTAATTAGAACACCCATGCATGCTGTTATAACTAACATTGAAATGTTTTGTTCATGACTAACCAATACACTTTGACAAAACTCAACACCATAGCACATTTGAGTTGGCCGATCCCAGTGGATCTGCCTGTGCCGCCTTATCTGGCCATGGCACTGGGTCCCAGCATGTCTGGGACCCAACCTGGAGTTGACCTCAATGCCAGTCTTGCACCACCCTCAGGTGGAAGTGCATAATGGGATGGGACCTATCCCCCCTTGGGTGCGGGCAAGGAGAGGATCCTGTCACCCGCAATCAGTTTCCAGCAATGGTGAATAGACCAGCATCAACTGCAGCAGCATGCATGCACATTCAGATGAAAATGATATATGACACTCACATCTGCTTATCTCCTTACTGAGCCCAACACACACATTGTTCAACAGTACACTGCTACAGAATCAGAAACTCATTTAACAATGGCCAAACATACCATGCACAACTGTGGACATAACACATCAATCCAAACAGCAAACAGTATTTTTTCATACCCTCTGTGATGCTGTAGCTCCCACACATCGATAATGTCCTCCTCACAGGTCATTAAAATGGCCAAGGCCTACATGGTGGCCTTAATTATATCACTGTGGTGCCATGCCATTGGTTAATAGCAATACATCCCAGCTATTCTGCATGCTATTAGCAAGTGTGAGTCACAGATTGGTGCACAAGCAATCACCAGTTCATGAGCATTACCTACAAAAGGCAAGTTGCTGCCTATGGTACAGAGATCTGTGATTTAATTTGGGAAGATGGACTGTGATTTCCAAGGAGAAATACCACTGGAATTCTGCTCACAAAGGAGTATAGTAGTATACTAGATATGCCATACAGTTAACCATGTAATGGAATGCAGATGTGGGGATGCAGTCATGGGAAATAGGAATGTCAACTGCAGGTCTCAACAACATATCTTGGAATGACATGCTGCTGTTATTCTGCTGTCCAGCACCTACAATCTTGTCTTTTGGCTCTGTCTGCAGTGACATAGTTTGCAGATCTGGCCCCTGAGTCCCCCCTGCAATGGTCAGCTCACATAGAAATTCTACTGGATTGTCTGTTATACAATAGTGACAGTAACTACTGGTGGATACAACTGATGTATCACATCATGTAGTGTCATAAGCCCATCTTGGTCTGTGAATGTCATACAGGGTTAGTTCAAAGATTAACAAAAACAGGATTGAGCACTTTCATTTCCCTCCAGGAAACTTCATCAGAATCATAATACCAACTGTAATTATAGTTTAAATAACAATCAAGGTCTTCCCATTAGTCAACCTGAAACAGTACTTTGGTGCTTGTACGCAGATACACACTGAGGTAATAACGAACATTCGTTATTACCTCAGTATGTATCTGCATGCAAGCATCGCAGTGCTGTTTGATTGTTATTTAAACTACAATTACAATTGGTATTATGATTCTGATGAAGTTTGCTGGAGGGAAATGAAAGTGCTCAATCCTGTTTTTTGTTAATAAACCAAGTGAAACTATATCGTGAGACTGCTTTTATTGGGTACCTGCTGTGGCTGGAAATCATTTTGGATTACTAGTTTATTCTTTCTACGGTTTTCCATCTTTTTTGGTTATTAGATCAAAGATTGTCCAGGTGTCCATGACTATTTCCACCATACTCTGGCTAGGTCACTGTGTACTCCACACCTGTAGGTCATTGCCTGACAGCCATGGCTAGCATACCTGGTGTCCCCCTGCAGCAGCCAGCAGGTTATAGGCAATAGTAGTGAGGGGACACAAGCTCTGCCTCAGCAACAGTGTGTGTACATATTGAGCATACAATGTCAGGGAATTAATACAGTACCAGATATTAATGTACCATTACTGTGTTTCAAGGGGTCTGGAAAGTCACAGACACATTCTCCAAACTCTGGGTACATCCATTACATATTGTCCAACTGGTTTCCAGACATCCACATATGTCTGGCATGGAGTCCACATATATCAGGCACATGTACACATTCCGCAAACATCTGAGTACTGCAGATGTTGGACACCAATGAGGAGGAAGCCCTACACCACATATGCACTGCTATCAGTTACTATGTAGCATAGATGTTGCTTTAATGTCCACGTGCACTTATAGTACCACTCACCTATTTGTCAGATGTTGACTGTATGACATGTTACTGTAATGCTGTCCATAGGGGGCTCACCACAGTCGATGGCAGTGATGGGTGTGGAGACATAACAACACAGTCACAGCACACTGGCCATAACTGGTATACCTAGGACAATACGAGATTACTAGGCTAAGGGGTGTGAGCCCCCATATGCCTAGGCCACATATTAGCCCATGTGTATGCAGGGCAGAACCTGATGCCCCAATCTGACAGGGACACAGGTGGTATCCCAAGGGTGTATGTGCAGTTACCTATCCAGTTATCCAGGGTCCACCTGCAAAGGTCTAAATAGCTACCCTGTCTGATGTGGACAGGGTGACCATTCCACAGCAGAGTGAGTGTGTGTGTGGGACACACATCTGAGCTGTCACACTCCAGGTTGAGGGCATATGTGTGTGTGTTAATAGAGTGGAACTTGAGTTGCACATGTGCAGCAGGGCCAGCAATGTAGAGTCCATGAT